>NC_056726.1:548487051-548619551 GCF_019279795.1 Protopterus annectens | reverse complement strand
TAATCTCTAAAACATATGAAGGTCACACCCATAAACTCCACTATTCATTACTCTAATTATCCAAAGAAATACATTGGGGTACTGAGGGCTGAAGAGCTCAGAATTTATCTGGGCTTGGAACCTGTGCTCACTAGTACTCAACTGCTAAGCAATTCCTTAAGTCATAAGTGAATCCATTAACATTACAACCACAGAGCTCACAATAACATACATGCAGAGTTGCTGCATTTCCTTCACCTACAATTTTGACAGGCAAACTATCTGCCTCTGTTAAAATATCCTCCCTCGAATGACATGCATGACATCTGTCAAAGGAACCATGTTCTCATTTTTTCTTTCTTTCAAAATTCTAAGGTAAATTCATTAGTGTCAAATCAACTGATTAAACTCAAAGACATTAACTTATAGTGATAAAAATAATAAGAAATATATTTTTATTCAGAAAACTTAGCAAACTCTAACTTCAACACTTTCCAAGCAGTTATGCATAAACATACGTATAATTAAGCAGTCTAAGGAAACACTCCTATATAAACCAAATACACAATAATACACGCAGCAACTACAACACAGTTCACAACTTTACAATTTATGCACAAGCGTACCTTTAATTTAGTAATATAAGAGTACATATATGCAAACTGAAGAATAAATAATTCAAGTGTCAGATACAAGAAAATAGTTCTGTAGATGAAGGATCCAGAACATTAATGTTACAAAAGCTGCTATATGGATGGACAAAAAAAAGGTTCAACATTAGAAGTTCACCAGGAAATGAAGTTTGAAGGTTGCACAGTATCAGAAAATGATCATGCTGCTTCCTACGTGGATGTGCGACCTTGGGAGATAGAGTAATTAAGATAGGGAGATTGAGGGGTGCAGTTCTTCCCCCTGCAAAAAAAATCAATATATCTTTTTCTTTCACTTATGGTAACACTTTCAATATTCAACCTCTTTTTTCTTTCATTTAAAAGTTGACTATTTGATGGTCAACTTTCTAAAAGGACATATTCTGCAGTTTGTTTTAAACGGACTTCAGGAATGAAACTTCTGTGGCCACAAGTTTTGTCTTGGTTACAAAAACAGAAAAACAGCTTCTGATTATGTTACCTGATTTGCTTTATTCTGCATTCAAATATTACACTTTAATGTAACTTGTGACCCAGCCTAGAAGATATACTTTACCAAGACAGTTATTTTATATCACAACGAACACCAACTTAAAAAAAAAAAAAGTTGTAAATGTGCAAACGTTATAAAACAATTATCTGATATATGGGCAAAATATCCCCTCCTATCACAGTCATTTCATGCTATATCTACTTTTAATTAGCTGAAAGGTACAGTTAAGTTAAACGAGTCTGACTTGATATAAACAAACACTGACATCATCAGAAGGTGGTAATAATATAATGTTATACACATATATTGGAAATTACTGTAAACCAAAAGGAGCAAAACTAAGAAAATACAAAGCAAACTGGATGACCAGGAAAAGTAAAATTTTATTTTTCCTGGTCGTCCAGTTCGCTTTGTATTTTCTTAATATTGGAAATTATCTTTTTTTGGAAGCTTTGCCTTAATGGCAGAATGCTGTTAGGAGAAATAGTTGCAACTTTTTGGCATTCATCAGAAACTGTACTATGGGTGGCCTCGCTGGTGCAGTGGTTAGCATTGCCACCTCACAGCAAGAGGTTCTCCAGTTCGATTCTTGGCTGGAGTGCCTTCTGTGCAGAGTCTGCATGTCCTCCCTGTGGTAGTGTGGGTTTCCTCCGGGTGCTCCGGTTTCATCCCAAACACATGCTGTAGGTGGACTGGACACACTAAATTGTCCCTAGGTGTGAGCGTGTGCATGTGTGTGTGTGCCTTCAATTGAAGGTGGGGTGCTGGGCTGGCAACTCAACACCATAAAACTCCACTGCCAATTCTGCAGACCATTGTTCTGCTGTGACAACCCCTAACCAGGATAAGTCAAAAGAAGAAGAAGATCAGAAACTGTACTATGCTAACAATCAGTGTTGTCACAAGTCTAATTTGGTCACATTATGCCTAATTTGGTATAATTATTTAAACTTTAGATGTTTTTCTATTATTTTGAGCAATGTGAAATTATTGTTCTTAAAATGTTTTGTAATAACTGGGAGCTTCTCTCCCTGGTGCATTGCTGAAAATGGGTATCTACAGAGTCAGACTTTCCCCATTAAGCAAGTATCAGTAAATAAATAATGTCACTAACAACATCATTAGTGAAACTGGAAAAAAATAAAGTAAATAAATAAAACAAAATTTATTTATCATTTATTTATTTCCATTTGTCTAACAGGAAAATCTGAATGGGCAAACAAATCCCTCTTCATTGCAGGCCTGCGGAGAAAATCTCCATGAAAAATAATAACAGTTGTACATATACACCATACGGAACACTCTGGTAACAGCTAGAATGTAGTATATACATAATACAAAGATGCATGAGAACTATTTACAGTAGCATTTATACAACGGAAAGCTCAGAAAAAATTAGCACAGAAATTGACAATGAATAAAACAGTTAATTATGAAATAAATAAGTATATTTTGCAGCAACATAATCAGCATTAGGTACATTTAAGTAGCAGATCAGTACATCAGATCAGATAAAATTTATATGCATTTTGTCATACAAAGAGTAGAAGTTAAAAGAGTTACAGAGAAGAGATCATTACTAACATGTATGTGTACATGGGAGAGGTAGTTTAGGAATAAATAAGCCTGGGGAATAGCAGGGGCATAGCCAGGAGTCAAGCAAATCAGTTTACATTTATCTTTACAGATATGTCTGTTGTTTAGGGAGTTTGATTAGAGGGCAATTGACTTCCAGGACTTCAAATTACAATTGGAGTAAAGAGCATTTCCTGCTTTGTGAAATGAGAGGAGGAGTTTGGTCTGGTGAAAGGTCTATTAGTGGAGTAGCGTTGTCGTACATAGTTTACGGCAGGTGATTTTTTTTAGGGTGAAACACCAATCTGTGTGCAAACTGAAGCTGAAAGTAGGTAAAGTAGCTCAATCCAGTTTTTTCACTGTTAACTTACCAGGGAAGAAAAAGCTGTCTCGCTAATCAAAGGAAACCTCACTAAAACATGCACCTTAGGTAATTAAAAACGAGAGGCATAACAATGGAGGAGTTGCCATGCCTCAAAAGATGAAATAAAATCCAAGAATATTATGCCAGAAATTCAACTTGAATGCAGAATTAAGGCTACAATGAAAAATATATACATAATGCAGCTGATTGCACTTACATAACAGTTCTCGGGACACCACAAAGTGAAAGCTATTTTTAACTGCATTTTTGTTGGCTAGAGACAACATACATACAACAGGAAATGTAAATCTTCCACAGAGCCAAAAGAAAAATATATATAATCACAGTAAAACAGCACTGATTACTTGGTGTGAGATGACATTAGTAAACTATATGCATATTATTCAAGAAGGGGAAAAAAAAGAAACCGCAAACTTCTATATATTGGTCTAACTAGTTTATTAAATGAAATATATTGCAATGAGTGAAGGATCCTGTAAATGATTAATGAGCAGAGAAACACTTTAGTCCTATTATGGTAATGTAAAAAAGACACTAAAATAAAAATGGAAGTGTTGTTTAACTTTAATAAGGAAGAATAGCACTGTAAGAGTGCAGCCTTGTCAAAATGACAGATGGAAATAGCTATAGGATTTTTCAATTAACGTACTTGCAATTTTTCATCAAATTCTAGCAGTCAGTTTAACAATAGGAATATCTCTTATCATGGTGAGAAAACTGAATTTTGCATCAGGATAGTAAGCTATGTTAAAATAAGAACGCCTAAACATACTTATGAAACTGCTGTACTTCCTACAAGAATTGTGTGATAACTTTATGCAGCACAGTACACTACACTACCTGATTCACAGCTAAAATATGCATTGTTGTACATAAAAGGCAGATGATGTTGATAAAGTACCAGTCAGGCTTCTCTGTAAATACTTTTATAGACCTCTTGGTGGGAAGTGAGTCTGGCATCATGTTGTTTTATTTGCAATTCAGTTCCACAATGAAATTAACAAGAACTGACATTCTGTAACAAAAAGCAGCAATCAGTAAGTAAAATGAACCTACATAAAGCAAAAGCTAACCACAAGCAGTAAAAATCCTGATTTCACTTGGAAACAACTAAAGCAATTAACAGGAAACTCACAGAAAAAAAAATAACGCTAGTCGCTTAAAGTCCTTTCCTCATACTTTGCCACCACAAAAATAAAAATAAAAAATATAAAGAACTTACATACTAGTTCAAGCCCACAGACTCACTCAAGATACAATAATCTGCCACCTTTTCCTAATTCACTTCAGGTACTGTTAACAGGAAGTAAATAAATAAATCTTTAAATGCAACCAAACCATCTATGGACTACATAAGCAAAGGATGATACACAAAATAAAAAATTACTGGTATATACCTTCACAACATTAAAATTATATCATTAAAGCCAGTATAACACCCCCTACTATGTAAAACAATCCATTAGGCCCAGAACATTATAGACACATTTCTAAGCTATCCACCATGTCCAAAACTCTTGAGAAACTATTGGGATGCTTACTATATCACATACCCCAGAACATAGTACTTTGTAACAACCAATGTGGCTTTCACTAATGACATTCCTTTACAAACATATATTCTCATATGTAATATAATAACCTCACAAGTGTCAGTCTTAGCAAAGCAACTAAAGTTATTTCATGCTGCATTTCACAAGTACTGTTATAAAGTCTTTGGTTTAAACACATCTTATAAATTGGTTTATAGATTATCCAAGCCATTTGACAATCAGTGTAGCAGTAAACAAGATAGCATTAACCTAATGTCTTTCAACAAGAGCCCCAAAAGGCTCAGTGTTTGGATTTATACTCTTCAATATCTATTTGTCAAAAATCACTACTTCTGCTAACATCTTGCTCTACGTATCTTTCAAGAACACATTTAGTCAATGTAAAACGCATTAGTTCTCAGCTTAAATGTTTTCTTGTGTGCATGAATTATACATATTATTCCGCGGTCCAATCTGATAAAATTGTTGACATGTTCTCTTCTGTGTAAGGTGTGTGCATATGTATATATACAGTGGATATAAAAAGTGTACACACCCCTGTTAAAATGCCTGGTTATTGTGATATAAAAAAATGAGACCACAATAAATAATTTCAAAACTTTTCTCATGTTTAATGTGACCTATAACCTGCACAATTCAATTGAAAAACAAACAAATCTGTTAGGGGAAAAAATATAAAAAATAAAAAAACGTACAATAAGCTAGTTGCATAAGTGTGCACACCCTTAAACTAATACTTTGTTGAAGCACCTTTTGATTTAATTACAGCATTCAGTTTTCTTGGGTAGGAGTCTATCAGCATGGCACATCTTGACTTGGCAATATTTGCCCACTCTTCCTTGCAAAAGTGCTCCAGATCTGTCAGATTGTGAGGGCATCTGTTGTGCACAGCCCTCTTCAGGTCACCCCACAGATTTTCTACTGAATTTAAGTCTGGGCTTTGGCTGGGCCATTCCAAAACTTTAATATTCTTCTGGTAAAGCCATTCTTTTGTTGATTTGGATGTATGCTGGGGATCAGTGTCATGTTGAAAGGTGAAATTCCTCTTCATCTTCAGCTTTCTAGCCTGAAGGTTTTGAGCCAAAAGTGACTGGTATTTGGAACTGTTCATAATTCCCTCCACCTTGACTAAAGCCCCAGTTCCAGCTGAAGAAAAGCAATCCTAAAGCATGATACTGCCACCACCATGTTTTACAGTGGGGAATGGTGTTCTTTTGGGGATGCGAAGTGTTGTTTTTGCACCAAATGTACCTTTTGGAATTGTGGCCAAAAAGTTCAACCTTGGTCTCATCAGACCATAACACATTTGCCCACATGGTTTTGGGAGACTTGATGTATTGTTTTACAAATTTTAGCCAGGCCTGGATGTTTTCCTGTGTAAGAAAAGGCTTCCATCTTGCAACCCTACCCCATAGTCCAGATATATGCAGAATATGGGAGATTGTCACATGTAGTACACAACCAGTACTTGCCAGAAATTCCTGCAGCTCCTTCAATGTTGCTGTAGGTCTCTTGGCAGCCTCCCTGACCAGTTTTCGTCTTGTCTTTTCATCAGTTTTGGATGGACGTCCAGTTCTTTGCAACATCACTGTTGTCTCATATTTTTTTCACTTTTTGAAGACTCTTTTAACTGTGTTCCATGGCATATCCAATGCTGTGGAAATTTTCTTTGTACCCTTCTCCTTACTGATACCTTTCAGCAGTGAGATCCCTTTGATGCTTTGTAAGCTCTCTGCTAACCATGGCTTTTGCTGTAGCAGGCACCTGAGTATATGTCAGGAAAATCCTACTAGGACAGCTGAACTTTATTTGGAGTTAATCAGAGTCTATTTAATTGATGGCAGGTGTGTACCCAAGAAGACTGAATGTTGTAATTAAATAAGGTCCTTCTAAGGGTGTGCAACGAGCTTATTGTACGTTTATTATTTTTTTATATTTTTCCCCTAACAGATTTGTTTGTTTTTCAATTTAATTGTACAGGATATAGGTCACATTAAAGGTTGGAACATTTTTGAAATGATTTATTGTGGTCTCATTTTTTTTTATATTACATAAACCTAGCATTTATAACAGAGGTGTGTACATTTTTGATATCCATATGTATATATATATATATATATATATATATATATATATGTATATATATATATATATATATATATATATATATATATATATGTGTGTGTGTGTGTGTGTGTGTGTGTGTATATATATATATATATATATATATATATATATATATATATATATATATATATACATACAAAGATATATAAAAAAAGTGAGATATTCATTGGGGCAGTTTGTTGTATTACCTGATACAATTGTAAATTATGGGGTCTATATCATGATGTCAGAAGACGAAGTAACCAAACGTGTTTATCAACACAGAAATATCCATCTCTGAAAATGTTGACCAGCCACTTCAACATATTTTTTTCCCATGGGAAAAAAAATTGCTCGGCCGAAGAGAAACAAACCAAACTTTCAAACCCTATATAGTGGGGGGCTTTGACCCCCCCAATGTGGGGGCTTGTGCCACCTACACCCCCCTAACTAAATATACCAACTCAGAGATCACACTACAGTTGACAAAAGGGCAAATCTCAGATGATGGCCAAGCGATTTTTTCTCCTGGGAAAAAATTAGATGAAGTGGCCATTCGGCAATTGCAGAGGTCGATATTTGTCGATAAAGACGTGTTCAGTTACTTCATCTTTCGACACCATAATACAGACCCAAATTATGCATGGTCTTTCTGTCTGGGTTGCAACTCAAGAAGGTGCATGGACCAGCTCATCAACCCAGTTAACAAATGAAATAAATAAAACTGACTAGGTCACAAAAAGTGCCTATATGCTAGCTGCAAAACATGGATGACTAAACTGTTTATAATAACATTGAATACTTTATAGGTTCATAGGTTGGTACTAGACTGTCGTCCCTAGGGCCTATACAAGCCTAGCCATAACAATTCCCTGACTATTTCTTCCCACAGTATTTACTTCCCTGGACCTCTGTCTAGCAGGGTGACTGACGTGATCCCGGAGGTGAATTTCCTGTCTCCCATCCAATCATCAAGGTTCCTTTTGAAGAGGGCCAAAAAGGCGCTCTGCTTGACATGTGTGGGCAGTCTATTCCAGAGTATGGGGAGTCTCTGGGTCAGGATCCTATCCTTCCAGCATGTTTTGTTCATTGTGATGACAAGGTTTAACTCCCTGGAGCATGTGTCTCTGAGGGATTGGGATTTCTTTAAGTGTAGCATGTCCAACAGCTCTGGGTTTGACATGGCCTTGTATGTTGAGCAGAGATTGCCTCTGAGTAGACAATATGTGACAGAGTATAGGTGGAGTTTTTTTAGATGGTTAACACAGGGCATCTGCTTTAGGCCTGTGATTCCTTTAGTGAGGTATTTCTGCTGCCTTTCCAGTTGTTGCAGATGTCTTGAGAAGTACATACCAAACGGGGCATTGTATTCTATAATGGGTCTAATGAGGGATGAGTACAGTGGACAATGACCTCCTTTTTTCTGGATGAAAAGCCCTTAGTGATGAGGTGTGCCACACAGAAGGATTTCCTGACTGTTGTGGCAATGTGGTTATCGAAGGTGAGACCAATGTCCACCTGTGTCCCCAAGTCTCTTATCACACTTTCGGTGTTTAGTGTACTGCCACCTATGTGGTAATTCACGGGTACATGTTTTTTCCCAAAGGGGATAACTATACATTTCTTGGCATTGAGCTTGAGCCCATGGCTCTGGCCCCAAGCATCTGTTTCTGTAAGGCCCTTTGGTAGAATATCCACATCATTTGGGGATTCAATAATGGCTCCCAGTTTGCAGTCATCTGTGAACTTTGCTAGCCAGAGTCCCTTAGTGTTGGCTTGTACTTCAGAGAAGTAGATGCCAAACAGGAGCGGTCACAGGACTAAACCCTGAGGTACTCCACTTGCCACTTGTCTGGAGCTGGATTTGGAGTTGGCTACCTTTACAGTGTGGGTTCTGTCAGTAAGCCAGTTGGCAACCCATCGAGTGACATAGGGATTAATACCCAGATTAGTAAGTTTATCTATGATTCCAGAGTGGGGGATGGTGTTGAAGGCCTTAACAAAGTCCAGATAGGCTGTGCGGACCACCTTACCCTTGTCCACGGCTCTGGAGACTGATTCGAAGAAGTCAATCAGGTTCAGGAGACAAGATCGGCCCTTCACGAACCCAAACTGCATGGGGTCCAGTGTTTGAAGGTTGCCCATCGTTTTGTTTATAAGTTCCATGATAATACGTTCCATGGCCTTGCAGATCAGGCTCATCAGACTGATGGGGCGGTATTTCTTGTGACCCAAGGTGGATCCCCCCTGTGGAGTGGGATAACTGTAGCTGTGCACCATTCAATGGGCACAAAGCCTGAGGTGAGGCTATGATTAAACATGACACTTAGGTGAGGTGCCAGTTCATGTAGTACACAGCCTGGGATGTCATCTGGTCCCACGGATGCTGTATTCTTAGCTTTGGAGAGTGCGCTTTTTACCTGTGTGGCCATTATTACCAGAATTTGGCAATCTTTCAGTATTGAAATGGGCCCTTTAGGGGGTGAGAGGGGGGTGAAGTTTGCACTGAATTGATCTGCCAGGATATTGACAATATCCTTGGTATATTTAATGCCATTCTGTTGTAGCTCAGAGCAGATCTGAACATTGCCATTTAGATTCTTGACATAGCTATAGAATGCCTTGTGGTTGTCTTTGGAATCTTTGGCAATTTTATTTTTGTAACTAGCTTTTTAGGATTTTATGAGGGATCTCAGCTTCTTACTGAGGCTGGTAAGGGAGTTTTTTGCATCCTGAGATTTTCTTCTTTTCTGCAACAGTTTCCTCCCTTTGTTGTAAAGTTTGTTTATGGGAAGGGACCACCAGATTGGCTTCCTTTTTTTGGAGGACAGCGTCTTGGTTCTGTTGAGGATGGCACGATTCATGCTCGAGTGGATGTGCTCATACATTGCCTTAGTGTAGGATTCAGCAGTGGAACTTTGAGTTCCCGTCTGCATGGGTGTCATGAAGTTTGTTACTTCTGACTTGAGTAGCATGAGGTTGCCTTTGGAGAAGTTTTTTTATGTAGGTTTCCTTACTGGGGGGTGGGGGTGGGATGTGGATGTCAAGAGTGATTAGCTTATGGTCAGACCTCACCAACGAGAGGGTTCACCATAGGTGTGGAGCATCGATTTACCATGTTGATAATGACCAGGTCTAGGATATTGGAGCCCTTGGGGGGGACTAAGGATTAGTTGATCCAGGGCGTTGGAATTTATGAATTCCAAGAACAGTTGGGCAAAGGTGTTGGTTTGGCAAAGGTGTTGGTACACGAGTAGTTTTTCCAGTATTAGGGTGTTTGGTTGTATCTTAATATTTTACAGTATGTTTAGAAAGGTGTAGTGAGAATCTTGGGACATGGTGGGGGATCTGTAGCAAGCTACAATTTGGATTGCAGTCTTATCTAGTGTTAGTTGCACCTGGAGAATTTCAGACGCATTGTGTTGGGCAACTAGCCTGGTGGTGTGAATATCCTTAGTGAATATGGACACTCCTCCACCTTTAGTGTTTCAGTCCTGATTTGGTGGCTGAAAAGTGTGGTAAGAGTTGTAGCCTGGTATTGCAGGGGTGCTCTCTGGAGCCCTGAACCAGGTCTCAGTTACTGCACAGATATCGATGTTCTCCATTTTTAGGAGTGCCTCGAGAGAGTGCATTTGAGGTTTAGACTTCTTGCACTGAGTAGCATTACCTTCAGATTTTACATTAAAAAGACTACAGTAGATGCACAATTAGAATACATAAAGCTTGAGTAATGAATGAAAACTGGGCAAAATAGTTATAATGACAAATAACCCTGAATACATGTTTTTAACCCAGATTTGATGTGTAGCCAGCACAGTCTCATGATTCAGAAAAGTATGAGTCAGTGTGCTTGTATTATTATTTACTATTAACAAGAAAAGTAAGCAACACTTTCTCTCATATTTACTTGAAGCTATGTGACGAAATGAAGTTAGGAAACTGTTTTTTTTTCTAATTACAGTATCCTATCCAACTCTCTGATGTTACTCCATTAACTTTTCTTCCATTTGGTCAAATGCTTTTTAAACCAAGTTTTGTGCTGTACTCTTTATGTACAAGGAGTCATTAAACAGTATTTTGCCATGCCTGTGTATCTGACCATATATAGGGACTGTAATCCAGATGCACATTGAACATAATTACCAATTATTATGATGCTTTAGTGCACTAAAAGCTAAAATAGTGCACAGAAAAGTTTATAACTAGCATTTTCTGAACAATGAAATTAATAGGCCACAAGTATCTATAGTGTCCACATCCTGGAGTTTTATTGACTTGCATTAATGCATTTGTTGCTTACAGTTTCCCATTTGTTTGAATTTTATAGCTTTCCTGTTCACTGATTCATTTATGATTACTAAGTTAACCACCCCAGGGAGCCTTTTTAAGCCTAGCCATACTTCCTATAAAGGTGAGGGTCAAACCCTGCACCACATGTCTGTGAAATAAAACACCTTGGGCAGCCGCAGTGGTGCAGCAGTTAGCATTGCTGCCTCACAGCAAGAGGTTCTCTGGTTCGATTCTCGGCTGAGGTGCCTTCTGTGCGGAGTCTGCATGTCTCCTTGTGGTCACGTTGGTTTCCTCCCACATCCCAAAGACATGCTGTAGGTGGATTGGACACTCTAAACTGGCCCTAGGCATGAGTGTGTGTGTCCATCTGTGTGCCTTCTGTGGAAGGTTGGGCGTCGGGCTGGCAACTCGACACTGTAAAACTCTGCTGCCAATCATGAGCGGACAGGTGATCCGCTGTGGCAACCCCTAACTGGGAAAAGGTGAAAGAAGAAGAAGATGATTTATTATGCCAGCCCCCTTTACTTCTTTGTCACTGATGAAAACATTTGTTTAATGTTTACAGTCATAAAAATATGTTGTTAGATTATGTTTAGGAAGTAATGATGTTCTGCCTGAAAACAGCCTTCTCCCTGGCTACACAAACAATTAACAAAAAAACAAAACAAAGAGATTACCTTAGAGCTACAGCTGCCTCACTCCCCCCCAAAAGACTGCAGAATCACAGTTTAAAGCTGGGACTTTGTATTTCATGGCAGCTTGTTAGTTAAGTTACAATTCCAGTACTTTCCAGAAAATACAGAACAGTTAAGAGGTATTATGTGTATAAATGTCTGCCTTCACAAATATGCAAACTATGCATATCTTAAGTGTGCAGCTGTCTGTATTTGCAGATTTGCAAATGCCATTCACTGACTACATAATTCCCTCTACTGCTCTAAGATTGTGCCTGCACGGTACGTGCATGTTTAATCTTAATCATGCTTAATTGCACAGAGGCTCTTATGCCCAAAATAGTGATGCTGGGTTGACTCAATGAAATAAGAAGAAATAAAAGACTGCAATTTTTAATTTTGTAAACACAGTATAGTTTTTTTTATTACTTCTCCAACACAAGACTTTCTTCAAACCCCGTCCCCATACCTTACTCATGAGATGAGAACTAGCCTATTTATTCTGCCCATTAATTCCATGATCCTAGTCAAAGCTGAGAGACCTACTTGTTCCCTACAGAGGTAACAGTCAGACACGATGTTTGGCTATCCTTTGTCAGGGGAAAACACTACCTAAAAATCCCTTTCACTGTCACATAAGAGACTTCTGCTAATGCATGCTCTCAGGTTGCATACATGCTACTAGACATGTTTATTATGGTTCTATAGACAATCTTTCATACAAACACAGCCATCTAGTCCAACAATGGAACCATTCATGGTGCCTCCCCCAGGTAGCATGAAAACCTCTGTTACACCATTCCTACATATCCAGCTCCAACAGCACTTGGGTGTGCTACTCACATCCTCTACATATTTGTCAAACTCAGGACTGTATCCCTCTTCACCAACAGATCTGCCTTCACAGTATAGTTCTTTTTTACCCATCAGGTAGCGTTGTCGCCTCACAGTAAGACACTATCCGCTTCAATTCTCAGCTAGATCGTCTTCTGCATGGAGACATGTGTTAATCGGTGTACCTTCGTTGAAGGTTGTGCGTCAGGGTCTGGCAAGCCAGTACGTAAAAAATCAACTACCAATCATTAGCGGACCGGAGTTCTGCTGTGGCGACCCCTAACCGGGAAAAGTCAAAAGACACAAACAAAGTGCTTGTATACAGCTTGAATAACTTTATTATATGAGGCAACATACTTCTTTTGCTTTATTGAAGTTTGTTTATTCATCAGTTTAATCTCAGAAATACTATGATCCCTTGCAAGCTATTTAACTTGAATGTAATTTCTGCTGTTATTCTCACTTTCACAGTTTTATCAAGAGTTAAATCTGAATGAGTTAGAAGTTTACTTCGCAGTTTAACACTTTCATGCCAAAGACAATTCCCTCTCTCAGGACTGAGTCATGCACCTCCCTAAACTCGCATTACTATGCTCTTTGTAGCAGCTCAGATGCCCATGCAACAAAAGACTTGTGATCCTTGACTTCTGGTTAAAAATAAATGCCAAATATGTGGCAGTTTTTTTTAAAGGTTTCAGTATTGTTTAAATTTGACATTTATGACTGCTAAGACAGGCTACTATAGTTTAGTAAGAGTAAATATGCTATGTATTTAGTATTGACTCCAGCAAGATTAAGGAATATGCTTAATTGAGATTTTAATTTTTCAGCAAGGTCAGATGCAGTACAAAACAGGAAAAACTTTTGCAGCAAATACTGGAAGATGGGAAATCATTTGGAGAATAGCATCATATGATCATGGTGGGGTGCAATTAAGTCACAAAGCCATTTATACCTTGCCAATACCCATCCTCATGCTGTAACCCCTTCTCAAGAAGGGACAAACAGGTAGGGCCCAAAGTAAATGTATGGGTCCCATCCAATAATCCAGATTTAATTTGAAGGATGCTAAGGTGCCATTGTGTTTAACTCACAGGAGAAGTCTGTTTCATATGTGGGGTAGGCAACTAGGTAATAAATGTCCTTCTCAAATGCATTTTATTTTTGTGTGGATGGAAAGTTAAGTCCCCAGTTCTGGTACTAGTAGAAGTATTTGATTTGCAGAGATAGAGGAGATCTAGGAGGACAGATCTTTAATGGCATGGAATTTGAGGCAAAAATTAATCCACAAGCTCCTATAACAAACCTAGCAAAGGGACACCACTTCAAGCCTTTCCCGGTAGCAATCGTCCTGGACAAGAACCTCTAGGGCTTTCCATTTGCTTAAAATGAATAGAAAAGTAAATCCTGAATGAGGCATTGTATTCATTAATTGGTCTAATTAAGGCTGCATGTGGAGAGATGATAACATCTTCTGACGTGGATGATATATCTTTAGATAATAGATGTGCTAAAAAGGATTTTCTAATACTGTTGCTATATGGTGGTCAAAGCAGAGGTAATCATCAAATCAGGTCCCAAAACCTTTAAATATGTTGTCATTTTGGGAGGGTGTATTGGTTATACTGTACTCTGAGGGAGATAGCTGCTTACCAAACATGACAATACTACACTTTTTTGCAATTAATGATAGCCTTCTTTTCTGCACTATTTACAAAGGTTAGTTCCACATGTAATGGATGGGAATTAGAGGGAGATTTGACAATAATGCCCAGTTGGCAATCATCTGTAAACTTAGTTAACCAAATGTCATGACTCCTGTTGAGATCAGATAAGGTGATGCTTCACTATTTTCCTTCATACTATCCAAAGAGGTATCTGTCACCTTAACTATGTGGGTTCCATCATTCAGTCAGGTGGCTATCCACCACAGTACCTATGGAACTACTTTTAAGGTACTTCACTTATCAATGATACCAACATCGGGTATAGTTTGAAATGCTTTGGCCAGATCATACATTTATGACACTGCTACATTCCTATCTCTCTTTTACTTGAGAATGCGCCTGCTCTCACCCCTCCTAGCCTCCTCCCAACTACCCCACTTCTCTCAATTTTTTTTCTCTCCCACAATTCTACCTAACACTAACCATGCTTTTCCACCTTCATCTTTCTCTAACAATTACTTACTTACTAACACTTGCCATACTTCCTTCCTCCCTTACTATTACTTACTCCCCTTTCACCTTACATAATGTAAGCATTAGCATTCCATACAAAACAGAATGCTTATTTCATGCTGCCCTAAACTACTACCACAGTATACTACAAAAATCCATTGCTACAATTATCACTACATCAATATATTTCTATTAATTTTAAGTTGTGTTTCTATTGGTTTTTAAGTTGTGTAATATTTTGCTTTAATTTCTGTCACTATTTTATGTTAATCCTGTATTCATTTTCTGTTTTTGTGAATATGTATGTACATGGATATTTCTCCCCGGGCCTCCACTGAAAAAGGGCTCATCTTGGCCCAATGGATTTTCCTGGTTAACAAACTGCAAATAAATAAATAAAAATTGTGTGAACAGAATGACCACTGTCTACAACTTCTGTGACCTTTGAGAAAAAAGTTGACCCAACTGAGTAGATATGATCTTCCCTTGACAAAGCCAAACTGATGTAAGACTGACCTCTTAGAGATTCTAATATAGTTTGTTATGTCAGACATATGTTCCATAACTTTGCAAATCTGAATAGTCAGGCTAATGGGTCTATAGTTTCCTGGGTCTGTGTACAGCCATACGTCACTAAACTTAGAGGACATTTCTTGTAGCTACATTCAAGCAGAGTAATTTAAGGAGGATTTCCACAAAAGCATGTTTTTCACTGTTTATTAGACATACAGGTAAATTATCAGGCTCCATGGAAGCATTATTTTTGGTCAAGAATGTACCTTTCACTACATGTTCCTTTGTGATATTAGGGGGTGTAAGGGATTTGGGAATTTGTGGACTTAAATTAGTTGTTTAAAGCATAAAGCTTGCACTAGATCTGTCTGTTAATACATTTGCTATGTCTAATGTATCTGATCGGTTGGTGTCACTTTGGATAAGTTTAGAACACTGGTGGTGTTTTTTCTTAGTTTTCTAATGAAACTATACTTATCCTTGGCCTAAGAAGCAAATGTACGTTTATGATTAGCCTTACTAGCACTGGTAGCAGCTTTTAGTTCCTTACTGATATTCTTGATGAATTCTTCAATATGGAGAATTTTACATCAGTTATACGGTTTAAGCGTTTTTTCTCTATTTAAACTGGTGGGCTACCAGAGGTGGCTTGTGTCTGAGGTTTGTTCATTTGAAATTGTTGAATTTAAAATTACTCACTGTAGGATTTTACATGTTTATGGTCAAACCTAACTAAGGCTGGGGAAACCTGAGGGCTGGTACATGTAATGGGTATATAAGTTAGGACCAGATCAAGAATATTATGTCCTCTTAAAAAAGGATTCTATTATGGCAGGTAAGGATATGTGAGAAGAGACAAAGCAAAAGATAATACAAAAACTGAAAAGCTGGAAGCTCTTGAATATGGATATTAAGACATAAGCAATGAAAATGGTTCTAATACTTTTCGTTTTATATACAGGTCGGGCATATTTTTATCAAAAGGAGGAGAGTCTTAAACACTTAAAAAGGTGAAATAATTTATTTGGGAGGGAAAGAGGGCAAGTGTTATGTGGGATAAGTTGATTCTCCCCATAGAACAAGGTGATTTAGGATTACCTGATTTGAAGGGATACTTTAGAGTTATGCAATTAATTCTCATACACATAACACAATCAAGAGGTTATAAATCAAAGTGGAAAAAAATGACAATAAAACAGGGAGACATACCTCTCAACGTTATAGAAGAAATCTGTACAAAGCCTAAAATAGTAGGGGACAAAGGACCCAAATTAGCTACACAGTTTAAATACTACTTTTATAAACTTAGAAACATGTTAAGGTAACAGGATTTGAGTTAGCATCCATTTTCTGAAGGATATGAAGACTGAAAATCAAATGTGTGTCATTATTTAGTGACTTCAATTCACAGTGATTTGCTGGAAAACTATATATTTTATGAGGCACATACTAAAAACATGAGACAAATATCTTAACATTCTGTGAAAATCTGGATGGCTGAGAGATATGCAGGGGAGAGTTGAGAAGTAGGAGTGAAGTATTATTTAGGATGCAAGCCCTTAACAGCAGCCATATAGAGCATTGGATTCCTTAACAACAGCCATACAGAGCATTGGATTCATAAAGTATCCAAAAGCATTCTAAGAATGAAGCCAAATGGAGACGAGACATTATCAAGTGGAATGACTGCAAGTAGGGTACTAAAACAGATAAGCGTGAGCTGTAATTTACTACAAAAAACAGCAAAGAAATCAAGCTAGTGGGAAAAATAACTAGAGAGGGAAAAGTAACAGAGTGGGATGAGGCCAAACACCAGTCTGGACTACAGGTCAGAGACTGCCCTCTCTATCATAGATTGATAGAGTACAGGCAAAGAAAAAGACCAGCTCTTGGTACAGTTTTTAATTGTATTTCAAACAGAAGTTGCTGTTAAAAACTGGAGAACATATACAATGTTGAATGATGACTACAAGAATCAGTGAAGTTTAGAAAAGATTGGGAAGAGAAAACGGAAAGGCAATATACAAAAGAACAATGGAAGGACATCTCTATGCCTCTCAGGTATGCAACAAAGTCCAAAGGGTTCAAGATTTTTTTTCTTGGAAGTGTTTGGATAGGTATTTTTATACCCAAAACTGATTTCAGATAATTTTTCCTCAGGTATATAGCAAATACTGGAGGTGCAATGAGACAGAGACAGGTAATTGTGAACTTGCCTTTTGGTAATCTAGTGAGTTGACACAGTGTAAAAATTCCTTACAGAGGATTTTATTTGAAATGTTGAAGGAGTAAATAGTTTTAACTAAGACATTTTTTTTTTATCTGGAATACAAGATCTGAATTGCTCACACATTATACGACCTTACTAAGTTTTATGCCATCCGTTGCCAAAGAAGCAAATACCAGAAAATGGAAATCTAAATCTAAACCATCTGTAACTAAATTAATGAATATTATAAAGTAGATAAAAGAACTGGAGGTAGGAAAAGGAAGGAGCAATGCAAACTATGTAGAAATAAATGAAATTTGTGGAAACAATACATGCAGAACAAAATGTTCAGGAGAAACGGGTGAGATTTAAGGGAGGGAGGAATTGTCTGATTTATGTAATATTGGAGTGAATGATAATTGTTAAAACAAATGTACATATACACAATGCTTGCAAATGAAAAACGTTTCTGCTTTTTTTCTTTTTTATTATTACAAGCGTATCCATGTCATTGTGGGCAATGTAAGAATTCAATAAAGGTATTTAAAAAAGAAGACTATGTCCTTGAGTTGGGTTTGTTAGATATCTATTCACAGTAATTTTTAAGTCTAAGAATCTCTTGTTATACCTGTATTTGCAGGCACAGATGCTTCAGTTCACTGGGGGTAGTTAAAATCTCCCACCATAATGGAGTTTTTGGTAACATGTACTTCCTTAAGTACATCTAGAAATCCTACATGGTCATCAGGGGGCAAGGAAGGTGACCTCTAACAAGCTATAAATTGGCAGTTTGTCTTGCTTACATAAAGCTAAAGTTTAAGGAGTTCAATTTGTGGGTCTCTGGGAGTTTTTCTGGAGGTGATGTGGTACATCACAGCTATGGAAAAACTATTGCAGTTTCCATTAGGCTGGATGCATGATAGATGCAAAATCCAGGTAGAGGAAGTACTGCCTATACAATAAAATTAAGCATCTATATGCATCAATCTGCTTCACAGCCTAAAGAACAGGAAGTCCAGCAATTTGTTGTTAAGACATCTGGCACTGTGAACAGCCACCTTGATATGGTTCACTTTAGGGTGGGAAATATCTATACTGATATCTGCTAAGTCGAGAAGTCCATGAGCCCTGAAAACGACAGCGATGGCATTAGCCATTATGCAGATGCCATGGTATGTGAAGTACAAGCCATCCTTGGTCAAGCAAACTGGACTGTCAACCATCATCATCATCCCACGCTGACACATACTAGACCCCTCCACCCCATCAAAGATGACAATACATATTAAGCTAATAGTTGAAGCTAACTGCCTTATCTTCCAGACTTGGTAGTAGATCAGGTGAATATAAAAGTTCCCATGACACCTACCGAAAAGAGTAGGGGGTCTTTTATTAAAATTTACAATATATACTTTCGATATACAAACTGTACAGCTCATTTACAATTATTTACAATTAACACATATATTTGTAAAATTAAAGTTTCAATTCCCCCACTCTTTTTCCCACAACGAAAATCTTATTTTCTTCAAATTTTCTGACAACACCCATTTCCCAATACATTTTATCTCATTCATTCTTTCATTTCAGACAATCCACGTTATGCAAAACATTTTTTCATCTAACATATCCATATCATTTTGTTTCATATTTTCATAATATCCATATTCTATCATGTCTATGTTTATTCATTTAATATTTTCAGTCCTTTAAATGTTCTGCATATTTCTTCCCACAATTGATTTACTCTTTCACATTTCAGAAAAACATGTTCAGTGGTCTAAAATTCCCCACAATATATACAGATTTGGTCTTTTAGTTTTTTATATGACATATTTGCCTTTACTGGAAGCCAATTTATAGGCAACTTCTACAAAAAGTCTATACATTCCACATATTTCCATATCTTTTCATTCTTGCTTATACATCTTTTACTTTTTTTCTCCTATGTGCCTGTAAGGGTAAATATAATTTTCCCATTATATTTTCATACCATTCTTTCCTATTCTTTTCTATATTACTTAATCAATCTTCTATAACATTCCCTCTTGATATACTTTCATTTCAGTACAAGTAATTCCTTTACTTCTTTTTAAACATTTAATCGTTTCCCATATTAGTTTACATTTTTTCTCCATAATCTTTATAAGCAATTTTCCCTTTTTCTTTATTCCTGTCAATATTTTACATAAATTTAATAAGGCTATATATACAACTGGATTTATTAAACCCAAACCTCTTTCCTTTTTCATAACCTAAAGCATTCCTCTTTTAATAGGGTTTAATCTACATCCCCATATAAATTTAAGTAACACATTCAATAATTCTTTTCACATTCCTTCTTCTTTCGGCTGCTCCCATTAGGGGTCGCCAATGCAGATCAACTGTTTCCATTTCTTCCTGTCCTCTGCATCTTGCTCTGTCACACCAACCACCTGCATGTCCTCTCTCACCACATCCATAAACATTATCTTAGGCCTCCCTCTTTTCCTGTTACCTGGCAGCTTCATCCTTAGCATCTTTTTTCCAATATACTCTGCATCCCTCCTCAGCACATGTCCAAACCAATGTAATCTTGCCTCTCTGGCTTTGTCTCCAAACCTTCCAACCTGGGCTGACCCTCTAATATACTTATTCCTAATCCTGTCCATTCTTGTCGGTGTAAATCTTAACATCTTCAACTTCAATTCTTGTCACATTCCAATGGTATCATTTATATTCACTTGCTGGATGTGCCATCTCACTAATATTATTGAATTACAGATGCTTTTTTCCTACACATAAGTTTAAATGTCCTCCAAACTATACAAATGTTCCTTATTTTTAGAATCATATCCTTCCATTGCCACTCTCTGTTGCCTGTTACCAAACCATATTCTAGAATTTCGATTTCTTCTTTATTAAACTGAATACCTCTTACCTTTACCAGAGAACCCCAGTCCTTCACTCTTTTCCTCACTAATACTCAGACCTAACACCCTTAATTCTTTCTCAAGTGTCTTAGCTATACTCATCCATTCTTTATTTTTTACAGCTAATTCTAGATTATCCACATAAGAGAACAATACTGGAATCTAAATTCCCTCTGGTGTACAATATTTAGCTTCCTCCACTACTAAATTTATCTTGGTAACTACCTCATTCACAATTAATGCAAACAGAATACTACTTATTGGGCATCCTTGTTTAATACCACTTTTTATGTCTATTGTCTCACAACCAGCCATTAACCCACTAATTTCACTTTATTTTTGTTATATAGAGATTTCAAAATGTTGATTATCGTGTTACTTACATTGCATTCTTTCAGAATTTCACATAATGCTTCAAACTGTATCTTATCAAATGCTTTGCTTACATCCTCTACTAATATTTTCAGTTTTCCTGTTACATCATCTACCAATTCTCTTATTATCATTACAAGTTCTTGACTTTGTTTTTCTTGTATTCCAAAACTGTTTCATTCAGTAGCTTGTTTGTAGAAAAAAGAATAGTAAGTAAGGCAATCTTCCTAAAAATCTTATAATCAACATTGTTTAACACTAGTGGACTCCATTTTGTTGTGTGTGTTCTTTCTCCCTTTTTACATATAAATTTCATTGCATGCATACATATTTCTTCATTATTTACGTCTTTTTCAAACCATTCATTCAGCCCCACTAAAATATTTTTTAGGCCCTTCTTGCATATCCTTATACATTACCTGTTCAAGTCCATCTAAACCTGTAGCTGCTTCTACATTAACTATTTTCAACACATTTTTTAATTCTATCATGGTAATCTTTTTTCCATTCTCTTATCTTCTTCAGTTAATTTAAGTTCCATTTATGCTTCCTTATAGTTTCACATACGAAAAAAGTTTTTAAATTATGTCTCTTCACTATCAGCATTATTTCTTTTTGTGTGTTAACTATACTTCCTTCATCGTTCATTAACTCTCTCATTACGGTAATTTTTTCTTTAACCACTTTACTTAAGTACGGTGCTGCTACTTTTCTTCCTTGTAAAAATATCTGTTTGAATAACTTTTTAAATTTTTTTTTTTTTTGGTTCATTTCAAACAGCTTTTTTTTCTTTTTCTAGAAACTCATCTTTATTATCTATTATGTTTTTAAAGACTTGTTACTGATGTCTTCTTACTTGCAACTGTCTTGTATTCTCTTTGTCCTTTGCCATTCCAATACCTCTTTTCCATATTTTTTCTTTTAGACTAATCACCAACTTGTCCATTCTTTATAATATCTTATTATGCTTATATGATCTAACCACAGCCGACGTATTATTTCCTTTACATACTCATTTAAATCTCATTCATTAATTCTTTTTATACCTCTACCTATTTTATATATCCTATTTTTTTTCTCAAATCTCTATCCAAAATTCTACATGGTTTGAAAAATCTGTAATTTTAACTCCTTGATGTAATATCCTTAGACTCTCTGATACTATAAAGTAAAAGAATTTCAATTTTTAAATTGCTCCTTTTATGTGACAATGCCTGTATTTCCATAACTACATTTTACATGTTTTAAACAATTCTGAAATGTCCTTTACATCTGTCCCTTCTTTTCTACCATGTCTTAAATCAAAGGAAAGTTTCCTGCTACTCTTACTTTCATATTCACACTAACAAACAAGTACTCTCCTAAACATAATCTCTCTCTGTTTCTGCAAAGTGTATGCATAAAGTGCAATTACCTTATATATTTGGTTCTTCTAGCCTATGTCTATATTATTCTTCCTAATACTACTAATGTAGAATGTAGAATGCAGAATTTGTATACATTATTTACATAAAATTGCTATGCCTGAGCATTTTTCTTCTCCTGTGTTCCACATAACCTTGCCTTCCCATAACCCATTTACTTGCATTTTTTCTTCCTCCGTTATTCTTATATCTATTAATATGATATCCATATCTGACAATTTACACCACTCTAACATTCCTAACCTTTGCTGAACATTCTTTATACTACTGACATTTATGGCAAGGATTCTCACTTTGTAGAAAAGTTTGCATTACTTTATCCTTTTCCTGTTTTGTTTCTACCTGTCTTTATGTTTTTAAATTTGAACTTTTTTTATCTTTTTCTCTCTTTCCAATAGAATTTCTTTCCCTTTTAACCCTTATCCATTTATCTTCCCCTTCATCACTTGAATTACTTAACTCTTTTTCAAACTCTCCCTTTTATTTTTCCCCTCATATATTCTATTTCCATTCTTATATCTTACTCATTTTTATTTTCACTTTGTCTCTCTTCTATATTAACTGCTAAAACAATCTCTCTTTCTTGGCCTACCTTTGTTTCTTGTGTGTGATTCTCTAACATTACAATCCATCATGAATGCCCTATTTTTTCACATTTTATACATTTTAGCTCACATTTTCTTCCTTCATGACAAACTTTGTCACAAATGAAACATTTCTGTCACAATTAATTAAATGGTCATTTTTACCACAAAACGCATATCTTTTTTGACTCCAGTATTTAACCAATCCCCTATTCCCCTCCACATTAATTATACTAGGCAAATGCATTATTTTGCATTTTCAATACACCACCACATTGCCACCCCCAGTCCAAAAACATCTATTGCCATACATCTTTGTCCATTACATCTCTACATTCAGTTTTTAGTCTTTTAAAGTACCTCTTTCAACTTCAGTATAAAATTGTACGAATACTCTTTTAGCTTCTCTATTAAATACTTGCATGATATACAAGTTCCAAGGATTTTCATTCCTTCTTTTTTCATATTGCTCTAAGAATTTTTCCATATACTGCGCATCCTCGAAAAAAATGTCACAAAAGTACCTTTAATACAAATAAATGCTCTTACTGCTCTGGGTTCAATACTCAGTGGCCACAGTTCATACCTGCCCAGTTCCTTTTCTGTTTTGCTACTTATTCTTACTCAATTCTTTCTTCTTTTTGTTTTTTTCTCTTCTTTCACCTTGTCTTACCATTTGTGCATACAATGTCTTGTCTTCCTTATTTCTTGAACTTGTTCTTCTTGTATTCTGTCCATCATTTCGCTCCACAACACTGCCTTTTCATACTCTGGTTCACTCTGTTCAATTAGCTCTTTTAAATAAACATCCTGCAACACCCCCCTCCCCCAACTGCAGGATTGTATCAACACACTCAGGTGTTGTAGCATCTGTCGCAAATAAAGTTTGCTGAAATAACTCCTCCAAACCCATATCTACTTTGACCCCTTCATTTTGCCTTTAAGGCAACTTTCCTTCTCTTTTTTTTCTCCTGTCTCTGTTCTCTCCACTCCACACAACCTCTGATTCATTACTTAACAGATCCAATCTTTCTTCTGTTTGATTAACAGCTTCATTCATCTCCAAAACCTGGAAAACATGTTGTTTGTCCTCCATGCTTGATCTTATGCTTCCTACTTCTCAGAACCACATCTGCACCAGGCCAAGACGTCAAAGAAGCATGAAGTTCCTGTACTCAAAGAGTAGGGGAAGTTCACCAATGCCCTAGCCAGTACAAATACCAATTGTCGTCTTCACAAAAAGTCACTACTAACCTAGTAAGACTAACCCAGTAAATAAAATTATAGATAAAGTCAATCACTTTTCTTCAGATATAGGTATCACACTGACTGAAAGGAGGATTCCATTCAGGACCAGTGTTGTGCATGCATTGGACACTTGCATGGTAAGCTCCATGTCTCTCTGAATGCCTATCAGAGTTGTGTGTCTCAAGTCATTCATACCCACATAGACTACCACTAACCTATAACCATATTTGTTTGGGCAGAGACTTTAGAGCCCTTATGCCATCACATTTTCAGGCACCAGAGAGACAACTACCCAAAACCCTGTCTTTGTCTAGTCTTGAGAGTGATGAGTTATTGTCCCACACAACAGAGTCACCAATTACTAAGTCATTATTGCTTTATGTATGGAATGTGAGGTATTGGACAGCTTGTGGTCTACCTCCTATAAGCATGGTGCTAATGTGGTGCTGGATATTTGCTGAGAACTAGTCTTTTAATCTTTGGAGGCTTGGCTAGAGATTTTTTGTTCAGCCTCAGCATAAATCAGTTTAGTGCGGTTCTGATAAGATGTGAGTGGTACTGTGTGATGCTCACAGGACATTTTATTGGGTGAGCAGGGAGCCTCCAGATTGCATATATATATATATATATATATATATATATATATATATATATATATATATATATGCACCTCTCACAGATCAATTTGTGTCAGTAGAATTTTGGCGTCTGTGAGCACATGGCAGTTCCTACACTGCCGAGAGTCTCAAGTGCGTTATGGCTGGCAACAGAAGGAATGCAATTAGGTTTACTTTCCATGTTGACCATGTAGCTCTTGGACTTAGTTTGGTCTAAGTGCTCAAGATATACTGTCTATAGCATGGCTAGGTGTAGAGTGTAGTATGAAAACCAAGCCAGGTGAAGGCACTTCAAATTCTGAGCACATCAGAGTGGTTCTGAGCAGCCATGTATACAGTTTGTGAGAACAACCTAGCTGGCACAGCAATAAGGAGTCTATACTGAACTGGTAGCAATGCAGTAACACTGACAGACACAGCAAGCAAGTAATAGTGGCCCAGTGCAAATGTGCTCAATCTACACTAATACTGGTACAATGAAATGCTACACTAGCAACTGACAGCAACCTTACATAACTTTCAACAATACAGCTATGCAGAAATGAAAATAAGTAAGCTAGCCAACATCAAACACCATTCAGGGTTGTCCAGCCACTGAAGGGTTACTACTGAAAAGCACTAACCAGCTACTGTGCAGCATTACTTACAGTGTCATGATGTGCAAACAAGCACAATATATAAACTGTAGCAAAAAAGTGTCATCAGATGTTAAATGACAATTTACATATACAAGACAAACCAATGCCTGAAAGGACAGAAGGGAGGTATCAAATCCATTAAAAACAAGTCAAATTCAGTTCCAGCACAAGCCAATACACAGCTCAGAGCAATCCACCCAAAAGTACAGCAAATTACACTACCCCAGATGGGACTTGAACCCACAATCCCGGTCTTATGCATTAGGCCACTAAGGTGTAAATCATATCACCCTATATGAGGCTTCAACCTACAATCCCCTGGAATATATTGCCAATGCCCTATCCATTAGGTCAGTGGAAAATGTTACTGATCCCAAAATAGGGTCTCTGTAGTCTTTTGTATTTACTGGCCAGCCTTATTTAAAAAAGATGAACATAAAATGTTGGGTAAATAACCATATCTGTAAGCTTTAAGTTTAACTGATATCTCAGGCTAAACCTTTTGTACGACTGGTGAACACAATCAATGTGAAGGCTTTCAAATTTGACTCATTCAAAATAAATATGCAGTATAAGACTATAATGTGCATTTGTGTGTGTGTGGGGGGGTGCATACGAAGTTAGAATCCAGGTTACAAGAGGATGAGAAGGCTATTAAACAATGAAGTGCTCCTCAATCTTCATATGGGTGCTCACAGGAGGAGCACCAAACTGGTTATTCAATTAAGCAAAAGTGATTCCTGTAACAAAGTGAGGTCATAATGCTTATGAATATGATACAATTCAAGCAGGGAGAATCTGCAGTAGTGCTGGAAGTAACAGCTAAAATAACTACTGAAGAAGCAAGGTGATTATACAAAACAGTCACACCCTTTACGATTTATGATAAAGCGGCAGTGGGAATGCAAAAATACTGTATTCACTGTTTAGGGCGACTGCACAGAAATAATGCTTGTACAAGACTCTTACAGATAGCAGTGCAACAAGTCTTCAAAGCAGGCAGGCCATCACTGTAATTGCATCAATATTGCAAGAATCATAGGTGCATCTAAACAAAGTCTGTTTAACAGTGCTAATGCAATCCACATAGCCAGACAAGGCACCGGACTCATGAGCAAAGTCTGTGGTATGGTACAAAAAAAAGGGATTGTGAAATGGACAAAAGCCATTGTTCAACCAGGCAACAAAGGAATTAATAAAATATAAAAATAGCTACTACTTCTCACCCCCTAGAGGGCCCATCTCTATACCAGAAGAATGCAAAGTTCCTATAATCACGGCTGCACCGGTAAATAACACACTCTCCAAAGCCAAGAACACAGCATTCATGGGACCTGACAATATCCCAGGCTGCATTCTACACGAACTACAGGAGGAACTGGCACCCTACCTAAGCACCATGTTCAATCATTGCCTCACCTCAGGCTTTGTACCCACTGAATGGCGCGACAGTTATCCCACTCCACAAAGGGGGAGTCACGATGGACCACGGGAACTACCGCCCCATTAGCCTGATGAGCCTGGTCTGCAAGGCCATGGAATGTATCATCGTGGAACTCATAAACAAAGACATTGGTAATCTCCAACTCTGGACCCTACCCAGTTTGGATTTGTAAAAGGCATATCATGTCTCCTAAACCTGATTGACTTCTTTGAAGCAGTCACCAAAGCCATAGATGAGGGTAAAATGGTTCACACAGCTTATCTAGATCTCGCCAAGGCTTTTGACACCATCCCACACTCTGGAATTATAGATAAGCTCACTAAACTAGGCATAAATCCCTATGTCACAAGATGGGTTGCCAACTGGCTCACGGACAGAACCCACACTGTGAAAGTAGCGGATTCCAAATCCGACATCAGACCAGTGACAAGTGGAGTACCACAGGGTTCAGTCCTGGGTCCTCTCCTGTTTGGTATCTACTTCTCTGAAGTGCAGGCCAACACAGAAGGTCTTTGGCTAACAAAGTTTGCAGATGACTGCAAACTAGGAGCCATAATCGAAACTCCTAACGATGTGGACAAACTACAAAAGGGCCTAACTGAGACAGATACCTGGTGTCAAAACCATGGCCTAAAGCTCAATGCCAAAAAGTGTATTGTCATCCCCTTTGGTAAAAACTCTGTACCCGTGAACTACCACATAGCTGGTAGTCTACTTAATGCCAAAAATGTGATAAGAGACCTTGGGACACAGGTGGACAGTAGTCTCTCCTTTGATAATCACATTGCCACAGTGGTCAGGAAATCCTTCTGCGTGGCTCATCTCATCATAAAAGGATTCTCATCCAGAAAAAAGGAGGTCATTGTTCCCCTCTACTCATCACTCATTAGACCCATTATAGAGTACAACGCCCATTTTGGTATGTACCTCACAAGACATCTACAACAACTGGAAAGACCACAGAAATACCTCACAAAGAGGATTACTGGCCTCAAACAGATGCCCTATGAAGACCGTCTCAAAAACCTACAGCTTTACTCCATCGCATATCGCATACTCAGGGGTGATCTCTGCCTAACATACAAAGCTATGTCAAACCCAGAGCTGTTGGACATGCTCCACTTAAAGAAATCCCAATCCCTCCGAACTACACCACCTAGGGACCTAAACCTTGTCACCACAATAAACAGAACACGCTGGAGGAAAAGATTCCTGTCCCAGAGACT
Organism: Protopterus annectens; assembly: GCF_019279795.1. Classification (NCBI taxonomy): domain Eukaryota; kingdom Metazoa; phylum Chordata; order Ceratodontiformes; family Protopteridae; genus Protopterus; species Protopterus annectens. Next base: position 548,591,645 of record NC_056726.1, on the reverse strand, counting down.
TCCCATACTCTGGAACAGACTACGTGTCTATGTCAAACAGAGCTCCTCATTAGCACTCTTCAAGAAAAATCTTGATGATTGGATGGGAAATGGGAAATTCATCCCGGGGATCACTTCTGTGGCTCTGCTCGACAGGGGCACAGGAAAATAAATTTCTTGAGTGGCGAAAGCCAGGGTACATTTTTTGGCTAGGCTTGTATGGGCCCTAGGGCTGATAGCCTAGTACCTACCTATGAACCTATGAATCTATAGGTTCATAAGTATTTACTAGGCTAATGACCACAAGGGCATTTTTAAGCCTAGCCATGCATCCCAAATCTCTGACAAGTTCTGATGCTCTTGATAAGTTTAACCAGGGGCCTAGGAGATGAACCATTTACAGGCTGCCTGTGTCCATTAGGTACCAAACCAGGAATGAAGTTTCTGTTCCCCATCCAACTATCCAACTTGCACTTGGACTGGGTTAGGGAGGAACTCTGCTTCACATGGATGCGGAGACTGTTCCAGAGACAGCTAGTCTCTGGGATACATACCTATCTCTACAGCAGGTCCTATTTATATCACAGGCAAGGTTTGTATCTTTAAAATGGATAATTCTGGTGTTGTTTGTTTTGTGGATATGCAGAAGGTCCATCAAAATGGAGTCTGACAATGCCTTGTTTCATAGATCTCCCCTCAAAAGCCTGTAGGAGACAGAATACAGGGATAGGGCCTTGAAGCGGTCTGCATAGGACATTTTACTTACACCCTGTATTCTGTTAGTGAGAAACCTCTGTGGATGTTTCATTTGTTGGATATACCTGGTTAGATACACAAAATATGTCAGGAAGAACAATCAACACAATTTGGAGCTGGTCAGCAGTAATACTGCCTCTGATCCAGAGGAAATAGCTAATACCATAGTTGACAAATTTACTCCAACCCAGTTATACGTCCTCCAAAGAATCCACAGTGCCAGCCATCCCCTTTAATTACTATGGAACAAGTTTTCTTAGACCTCTCAAAAGCTAACAACTCATCCATATGCCCAGCTAACATACCGGGTTGCCTGATTATCAGTACTAAATGCAGACCTCTCTCTGTCCCCTACTTAAGCTCTATAACTGAAGTCTCTCCATGGTTACATTCCTGAAGCCAAGAACACAATCACTCTAATATCAATGCACAGTGGTGGCCTGACCATGGACCATGGTTACTATACACCTCTTAGTCACACTAGCCTCATACATACAGCACTGAAATACATTAGTGTCCAGATTAATAAGATCCGAGGTAATCTCTTTACAATAGACCATCAACAATTCAAATTTCTTAAGAGAAAGTCCTGCCACTTTAACTTCATTAATTTCTTTGAAAAAGTCACTGAATTAGTGGACAGCACTTACACAATGCATATAGCATACCAGGACCCAGCCAAGGCCTTTGACACTAGGATTTCCCATTCAGGCATTGACAGATTTGTGATTCTGAATATAAATCCTTCTGTTGTGCAGTGACTAGCGAACTGGTTGTCTGACAGAACTCATGCAGTTAGAGTCACAAGTAATACTTCAGAAAGCAAATAATTACCACTGATTAAAAATAGGGGTCAATGTTGGACCCTGATTTGGCATATATTTCTCAGATCTTCAGTCCAACATGCCTGGCCTATAGTTAACTACATTTGCAGACAACTGTAAACTGGACATTGGCATTTGATCTTCCACTGACTCAAAATACTTTAATTTCTCCAAGTCTTTTGGGTTTCTAATGTCATGTCAGGAATGGACCCCGTTCCTAAGTAAAAATATGATTAAAGTTCATGAAATTACTATTGTTTCAGTTTTTGCTGTTAGCCAAAAATGCTCTTCACAGCATCCACAATGTGCTAAGAATTCCACTCTGTCTGCAATTCATACAGAGTTACATGTATCAGTAGCATATCTAAATACAACTGTAAATTCTTTTATACAAGACCCATTGCTCCTAATACTATTACTGTCTAGGTATCCTTCCACATTGCCCTCATTTCTGCATGCAGATTGTGGCTTTTTATGACTTTGTGTCTCTTTGTACATAAGACATTGCAATCACTGGGTGTAGGCATTTCAATGATCAATGCTACTTTTGTTTTATTTTCAAGATTACCATATCTGTTTTTGTTGCATCTGTTTTTGAACTATTGGTAATGGGTGATCCCATGTGACATAAGCTTCATCATTTTGTTTAATACTCTGTGGCTCATGTTTCCAGTGCTTCTTAGCTACTTCAATACGGTAATGTCTGCATAATCAAATGCAACAGTCCTGCCACATTATTATGTCTTTCAGTATACAGGCCTCCTGCTATTAATGCATCATACCCAGCATTAAGATGTGCGACTGTTTCCAGTCCTGTTTTACAGAGCATGCATTTGTCTTTTTCCCACATATTCAATGGACTTTGTAAACCAACATATATGTAAATCTGCTATCTTGGGCTGCCAATATTAACCTTTCATCTTTTGGTTTAAATTCACCTCTCCTTAACCATTCTTACATCATATCCTGATCAACAAGAGGTTAATCCAAGGTTTTCTGTATGTGTAACTATGTTTATGCTTTTTCCACATTTCTTGCCTTCTCATCTGAGCCTTCTCCTTACATTCTTCCTTTTGTTTTTTTGTTTTTTTGGCACATTCAGTTGCCTGATTTTTGTTTACTTCTGTTCTGATTACAATTCCTGATTGACACCGATATGCTTCTGCTAAACTAAGCAGGGTAGTCATCTTAGACTTGTTCTCCTCATGTTTTGAAACTGTCACTATGTTTGGATCTGGTGAGGTCAGCAGATATGTAAGCAGTCTTAAGATTGCAGCTCTAAACATGTAATCAATTTCAAGGAGGCCCATACCTCCTTCGGAATAAGGTATATATAATACTGGTATACACTGATTTTTATATATCATTTGATAAACATAATGCATTTTTCTTGTTTTCCTGTCCAACTGATCCAATACCCTTTGAGGCTAGTCAGTCACCCCAAAACTGTAAGTTAGAACACAAAAAGCAAATTGGTTTACAGCTTGTACTTTGTTCCTAGATGTCAGGGCTGTTTTCAGTATTAATATTCCTTACTGAGTTTTGTTCACATTTGTTCATGTTTTATTGTCAATCCTTCATCAATTCCCAAATATTTATAAACTCTGTCCTGCTCAAGTTCCGTTATATCACATTTCTTTCCTAGACTATTTTCTTGGTACTGAAAATTCCTTGCTTTAAGTGTTGCTTTTGCACATTTATCAAGACCAAAAGACATTCTTATATCATATGAGAAAGTTTTGACCACCTATAGATGTGTTTCAGCTCCTCATCTGATGAACTCTACAATTTTTAATCATCTTGATTGTTTTTCCGGGACTGTAACCATGACCTAATCTGTTAAGTAGACAGCTTAATAGTTTAAGAACAAGACAAAAGAGCAGCGGTGACAAAGTCACACTGGAATTTCCCCCTTTAAATTTGTATCCCTTGGACAATAATTTGTCCGTTATCATGGCTAGTTGCAACATGGTTTGCCACGGTTTCATGGTTGCTGTAATGTAATTGATCAGTGTAGGGTGTTATCTTATACAATTTAAGCACTCTTTTATCTATTAATGTGGGATGCTGTTAAATTCTTTTTTGTAATCTATTCATGCCATACTTAGATTTTTCCTCTTTTTACAACTCTACGCTATGGCTTTATTTAACAACAAATGAACCTTTGCTACATATGCCTTAGTTATGGTATCCTGTTATTCTATTACTATGACTGAGTTTTCTTCTAAATGACTATAACCTCTGTCAGCATCAATTTCAGTACATAGTTTATACATCATCAGAATCCAAGTTATTGGCCTGCAATTTTTAGCATAGCTTGCAGGTTCACTCTTAAGGAGGAGGAGTATCATTTTTCCTGTTGTTAACCAGTGTCTGTTCAGGATGCACATAAAAATAGTTCTTACTCAGGGATAAATCATTGTGTAAAAATGTTAATACCTTTAGCTAAAAATTAGGCACGGCATCTGGGCCTGGGGTTTCCAATTAGGAGATTTTCTTAATTTTGTTTTAATTTCTCTGGCTGTTATTTTATCCCATTTCATATCGTGTACATTTGAACTTCTTACTGTTCCTTTTACTTCTTCTGTCCATTCAGCATCTTTGGTATGTTCCGCAAGATCTTCATAGATATGTATCCACAATGTATCTATTTCTTCTTTTTTGGTGGTGTCTCTATTCCTTTTACATTTATCTGCTCATTCTTCCCACCCTCTACTTCTGTCCCACAAGTACTACATTTTTTTTTAATTTCTCCAAGTCTTTTGGGTTTCTAATACCATGACAGGAATGGTCAACATTCCTAAGTCAAAGTACAATTAATGATCATGAAATTAGTATTGTTTCAATCTTTGATGTCAGCCAGAAGTGCTCTTTGCAGCACTCACAATGTGCCCAGCAATGACCCCTGCAATTCATATGGTGTTACATGCATCATTAACATATCTAAGTATGATTGCACATTTTTCTTTACAAGACCTATTGCTTCTACCACTATAGGAACTGTCTGGGTATCCTTCCACACTGTCCTAGTTTCTGCCTATAAATCCTGATATTTTATTACTTTTATCACTCTGTACAGAAGACATTGTAGTATCTGGGTGTAGCAATTTAAATGATCAATGCTACTTTTGTCTTTTTTTCATGGCTTACTGTATCTGGTTTTCTCACGTCTATTTTTTGAACTGTTGGTAATAGGTGATCCCATGTGACAAACTTCATCATTTTCTATAATGATTTGTGGCTCATGTTTCCAGGATTTTTCAGCTATTTCAATATTATCATCTTTACACAATCCCAATGCAACAGTCTTGCCAAATTATGTCTTTCAGTATACAGTCCTCCTGCCATTAGTATATCACAACCAGCAACAAGATGTGTGACTGTTTCCAGTTCTGTTTTACAAAACCTACATTTGTCTGTTTCTCCCACATGTTCAATGGACTTTATAAACCAATGTGTATGTAGTCCACTATCTTGAGCTGCCAATATTAACCTTACATCTTTTGATTTAAATTCACCTCTCCTTAACCATTCCTGCATTCGATCCTGATCAACATGAGGTTGTTCCAAGAGTTTTCTGCACTTGCAATATTTATGCACTTTCCACATAGGTTCATAGGTTCATACTAAGCTAACTGCCCTTGCAAGCCATTTTAAGCCTAGCCAATTATCCCTTGTGAGACTCAAACCCTGCATCTTGTGTTTGTAAGGCAAACACCTTAACCATTAGGCCACCCGCCCAACATTTCTTGCCTTCTCATCTCATCCTTCACATTATATTCTTTCTTCTGTTTTTTTAGCACATTCAGTTGCTGCCTGATTTTTTTCTACTTCTTGTTTGAGTTCCATTCCCACATGACACCGATATGCTTCTGTTAAATTAAGCCAGGAAGTCATCTTAGATTTATTCTCCTAAGGTTTTAAAATGTTCACTATATTTGGGTCTTGTGAGATCAGCAGGTATAAATACAGTCCTACAACTACTGATGTAAACATCTAATCAATTTTGAGGAGGCCCATACCTCCTTCAGAATGGGGAATATATAATCTTGGTTTACACTGACTTTTATAAATCATTCGATAAGCATGAAGCATCCTTCTGGTTTTCCTGTCCAACAGACCCAACACCTTTTAGGGCCAGTCAATCATTCAAAAACTGTAAGTTAGGACAGGAAGAGCAAACTGGTTTATAGCTTGGACTTTGTTCCTAGATGTCAATGCTGTTTTCAATGTTAATTTTAATCTTCTAAAGTCCATCCCTGCATCCTCACCCCCTTTTTCCCATTATTCCTTACTAAGCTTTATTCACATTTCTCATGTTTTATTGTTCATCCTTCAGCAATTCCGAAATATTTATACACTCCTTCTTGCTCAAGTTCTTTTATTTCACATTTCTATCCCAAACTGTTTTCTTGATGCTGCAGCTTTCCTACTTTAAAAGTTGCTTTTGTGCATCTATCAAGACCAAGTGATATTTTTAATACTCTAACATGGGTTAGACAAGGACTGCAGTTACTGCATGGACATTGCTCTCAAATTAAATCTGACAAACTGTAGTACACTTCATTTTGGTATTTTCCCATACCATGTGACAGATTCATCCAACCAGTCCCTGCTGTCAGGGGTCTAGGCACTCTCACTGATAATTCCTTACCTCTTAACTATCATGGCTCTGTGGTAGTTCAGAAAGCCTTCTATGTAGCTCATCTCATTTCCAAAGGTATCTACATTCAAAGACATTTTAATTCCCGTTTACTCACATCTCGTAAGACCCATTACTTAATATAATAACCCTCTCTGCATGTGTTTGCCTAAATACATCACTCAATCAACACAACAGACCTCAGAGCTTCCTAACTAAAAAGGTCAGTGACTTCAAAAATCTTACTTAACAGGACAAGATGACAGCCCTCTCTCTGCACTCAGCCATTACAGACTTCTTTATAGAGAAATATGTCTACCCTTCCAAGCCATCTATGACCTACTATTCCTTCACCAAAACTCATTTTCCTATTTTCTTTTTTTTTTTGTTTTGGGAGGGGGGCAAGAAGTAGAGGGAATGAAGAAAAAATGTCAAATTATGTGGGAAGATGTTCTATTCCTTCCCTGTAAAGATGTATATGGATCCTATCTTTCAGCCCTAAAACTATTTATATTCCCGTTTTAGATGTGCTCCAACTTTATCTGGCAGCTAGTGCAGAGGACTAAGCCTCCAAGTTGCTAACAAGCTGCTTTATACTTCCCACCTATACTTACATACCGTGTAACTCTAAGCAAGTAATTTAGCAAGACAGAAGTGCCTAGCAAACACTGAAAAGGGACACGTGTCCAGTGGGCTTAGCTGGTTAAAAGAGTGTGACCAATGATCTACTAATTTCTTCTGAAATGGAGTCAAGATTATTGAGCTCTTACTTTATCTGATAGTGATGTCTAAGCTACTGCAGTTAGATTTGAAAATGGCTCTTTCACCCAAGGACTTTTATTAAATGAATGCCAGGTCAAGTAAAACTGTGCTGTCTAATGATGGCCAATGAGACTGTGTACTGTGTTTGCTGTGCAGTTTTGAGCAAGAGGAGGGTAGTATGGACTGTAGATCTACTGGTCACTTATGCTGTATTGCAGTGACACCCCCATGAAATGCAAAGGCCTAATGAAATCTAAAGACTGATTGGTACTCTGTAGTGGGTAAAGAAGCAAATATTCACTGAACCACAAACCTCATCACTGCATACTGAGTGAGCTATCTTAATCCAACTTGCTCATTGCAAGCATCTATTAGCTACACAGATGGGAGAGAGAGAGAAAGAAGACATGTACTTTGTTAGGTGTGCAGTGTCAATATTATGTCCCATCAGCCTGCAGTGGCATATTTCATTAACTGTGCAGAATGCTACATAACACTCACATACAGCACAATCAGCTGTATGCCTACCATGTATCTGCATCTGCAGAGATCTCATTTTTGAGCATCATGGCTCTACCTCCCACTAGTCTGACACTTGCAAGCAGGAATGCAGACTGCAATGACATGGTATACAGAATATTTCATTTTAGAAGAGCACCTGTATACCTCCTTTACCCATCCCTTCTGTGGATATGCAATGAACCCATGCCAAGAACCCTAGGGATCTAATTCTGTCTAATTGGTTGTCTGATTCCCTGTTATAAATGTGGGCACAGATCGTGCACATACTGTGCACAGTACAGAATAGCTATTTTTGTTCCTGAGCATCCATTGTGTTGCCTACACATGTCAAATCAGATTTTGCACATGTGTAAAAGGGTATGCAAGTCCTTTGTATGGGTACAAAACAAAGCTGTGTCGCTGTAAATATACATCCCATCCCTGCACTGCTGTCTGTGCATGTAATGCCCCTCTGCACCTATTCAATGAGTGCAGAGCCTAGACTTATGTTAATCTTACAGTTATAGCATGCTTACTGTTCTTATGCTTATCTGGATGCATACAGTGGATCCGTTGCATAACATAAGAGTACAGATTCTGTTGCTTGAACATGTAGGGGCACAGTTCCTGCTCATTACCTTAATCCTACTGCCCCCATTATCTGTTTCCCTCCCCTACACCTGGCTCAGTAAAAATTGCACCCCCCTTCCCCAACGGCAACAACTGATAAAAACAGAACTCAGCCATCTACTGCAAAATATACCATTCAGGTCTGTCCAACTGTTGTGCAATCAGTGAAAACTGAACCGTGCAGAGATGACGGCAATCTGTTCATCAGTCAATTAGCACTGATCCAGGATACCTTTTGTACACATTTCTGCTGGCGTACAGATGGTGTCTGACATGTCAAAGGAAGATGCATGAAAAATACCATAAAGAAAGTGAAACAACAGTTTAGAAGGGTAGCAGTAGATTGCAGTTAAGTACTGAATAAAGGGGGGATCAGTAAAATATGAAGCTGGCACAGATAAGGAGGTATGGTGATTCTGTACATTAGAACAGCAGCATTTTCAGTGCAGCTAAACGAAATGAAGCTGTCATGGGGTGATCAAATTACCACTCCACTCACAGAACTTAAATGAATTTAATGAAATTATATTTTGCTTAGCTAATACACACATGGATGTAGCTAACAACACAAAAACATATAAGTATATTTCTACAAACATCAGCTATGCCCAAAAGATGTGATTACCATTTTTAATGTTTTCAGAAGGCAGGTAGGAGTGGTAGATGTACAAAGCCAGCCCTGAGGCAAAGGTTAGCATTGCTGATATCAAGGTTTTTTTTCTCATCATCAAGTTATTCCCAAAATGTAACACCTTCTTAACACCGCAGACACACTTGTACGCATGTTTTTTTCTCCGTCATGTAAAATTAATTTTATGGTATTTTTTTTTTAGTTTGATTTTCACAAAGATTGTCCATAAATCTGGAAATAACACTAATATAACTACACTTTATCAAAGCTGTAAAAATGTTTTGATAGTTTAGTTCACAATCTTTGATCATGTATAACACTGAAATATGCAACAAATCATGAATTAACTACATTTTTTGCATATACCCTCTTTCACAATATTATATTAAAGATTCCTCTCATTAGTCCCTGATTTTCAAGAATGCCTCTGAGTTTGCTTCAAGATTTTGTGATGACCATCATAATTCTGTGCGAAATTGTGAGCGTTAGATAAAAATGAACAATGTTGACAAAGACCGCCTAGTGCACTTTACCACAAAATGAATAACAGTAAAATACCTCTATGCTATCAGTTTTCTGACAAAATAAGATCATTTTTATTCATTGTCAGTGATTCTTTCAGGCCATATTCTTGTCCCCCAAGGCAAAAAAGGTTGGTAAGCACTGCATAAAAATGACGATTGCCTGTTCTACTGCTTAGTAATGGCTGCTGGATTATCGTACTGTTCTGCAATCAATGCTGCACTAGTCTCTAGAAATGTACATATGGGATTTACTGAACAAGAAAAAAAAAGCTGCTTGGTGAGTCATCTGTAAGTAAAAACAAGTTCTGTGTAGGTAGAAATCAACAGAAATGTACATTACTGCTTCAGTCTGTGATTTGACACTAAGTAAATTGCCAATGCACAATGCAATATGTTATACAAATGCATGTGACACAGTAGTTCTCAGTAATTCAACATTAAGGACTCAGAGAAAACATCTCAGACACATTTCAAAACGAGGCCCGAGGCATCTGATTTTACTAATCCCTTAATTTTATCAAGTTCTTAATACTACTACAATGTATCAGAGCTAATTCTCTTTCCTTGTGCTACTTTACCCAGGGATCCCTAAATTCTACAGACTATGCCGCAGTGAAATCATTGTCTTGGATATGTCTACATCAGTAGACAGAGATGTGAGATTTCCACTTTGCAGCATGCCATTACCTTAGATTTATGTTTTCTTTTTTATTCCTTGTTTCTCTGAAACTAGTAGATTGCTCAACCTGATCTAAAATAATAAGATGTGAATTGTGCAATAAATGCCACTGACAGTTCTTGAAAAAAGGACATTTCAACCCTTGCAAAATTGTAGCCATCAAGAACAGTAGTCTGTGGTCCCACATAATGAGCATCGAATAATCAGAGATCGCGTTATTTCACAAGTGACAGCAAATTTACACTGCACAGTATGACTGATCTGCAGTATGAGACAGCCGAACAAAATAAAATATAAGCAGTTCTCTTGACCATAGTTTTTAACACAAGACATTGTAATATGAAATATTACGTGGGGCATTGTAGCCTCACCTGAGGACTTTACACAAAAATTCAAGCAGCCTGCAAGAATGTCTTGACCACTCAGATATGTTTGGAAGAGATGAGATTAACAAAAATGGAGCTGGTGCTCTCATATGTTTGGAAGAGATGAGATTAACAAAAATGGAGCTGGTGCTCTCATATGTTTGGAAGAGATGAGATTAACACAAATGGAGCTGATGCTCTCATTTTTAATTTCTCCGATTCTTTTGGGTTCTAATACCATGACAGGAATGGACCCCACTCCTTAGTCAATTAAAGTTCATGAAATTAGTATTGTTTCACTCTTTGATGTCAGCCAAAAGTGTTCTTCGCAGCACCTGCAATGTGCCCAGTAATGACTCCTGCCATTCGTACAGTGTTACATGAATTGATAACATGTCTAAATACGATTGTAAATTCTTTTTTATGAGACCTGTTGCTCCTACTACTATTAGAACTGTCTGTGTATCTTTTTCCACATGGCTCTGGCTTCTGCCTGCAGATCCAGGGATTTTATGACTTTGCGTCTCTCTGTGCACAACACACTGTAGTCACTGGGTGTGGTGATTTCAATGATCAATGCTACTTTTGTCTTCTTTTCTTGGAGCACTATATCAGGTTTTCTAGCATCTATCTTTTGAAATGTTGGCATTGGGTGATCCCATGTGATACAAACCATCATTTTCTATGATTTTTTTGTGGCTCATGTTTCCAGTGTTTTTCAGCCACTTCGATACCATAATGTTTGCTCAATCTCCAATGTAACAGTCTCACCACACTATTATGCCTTTCAGTATACTGCCTTTAGTATACTGAATCTGTATCTCTGCCATTAGTGCATTGCAACCAGCAACAAGGTGTGTGACCGTTTCCAATTCGGTTTTACAAAACTCTTCCTTGTGAGTATTGCAATGTGTGTCCATGTCCTTTCACACTCGGAATTTCTAATTAAGAATGTGAAATTTGTGGCCCATTCTGAACATACTTGCCAAAGTAGTACATTTTATAGGCTTTAACTTGTCTGTGTGGCATGCTCTATGCAGGAAGCAAAGAGAAAATTGAAAACATGCTTCCAGGAGCATTCTATGAATGTTAAGAATGTGGTACCTGGAATACCAGTTGCACTGAATTTTAGAGAAAAGTATAGTTCATGCACTAAGTTTTTGGGGTATTTTGTCAGGTTTCATACAAGTTATTGTGAATAATATTCAGAAGGATTAGAGATGGTAAGGAATAAAAGTTATGGTTTATATTTAAGTTTGAAACACCAGCTAAGGGTATAAAAATAATTTACCGAAAACGAGATTTCACTTACAAAATGGGAAAGAGAGTTGATGCCGATACCAACAATTATTATTTTAAGAATAAACTGCAACACCAGTTCAAATATTGTACAAGTAGTTGAACGGCTGCATAATTAAAAGGACTGCTACTTAAAGATACATAGTTGTTAAGGTACATCTAGAAGACTTCAAAAAGGAGAGGAAAGGCATCAGTGTACTATTCTGAAATACGAAAATTTTATTGAACAGTAAACATAATATTGTATGGCTTAATGATTTTTGTTTAACAATCTATTGACAATTATTATAGCTATTAAGTTCAAGTGTATATATATATATATATATATATATATATATATATATATATATATATATATTATATGCGAGCAATGATGCTTGACATGGTGGGCAATGCCATGGAAATCACACCTGCCAAGGGGTGCAGTGAGGCCCAGTGCAATAGACGGGGACATTACCACCACTCAAAGGATGTTATTTACTTGATAATGCCCACCTTGGAAGGCATTACTGTACTTACAGAATGTGTTATCAGTTAAACTGCATTGCATCTTTGTTTTATTATTACTATATACTTTTTATATAAATAGTTCCTCTACCTAATGTTTCATGCTTGCTGTAGCATATGATACTGTTAAAGAAGGAAGTACTTTGCATCCAAAATATAAGTTAAGTAGGTATTTCATGTCAAGAAGTACCCACAGAAGCACCAACAGACAGACACACACTCACATGCATAGAGGCAGACAGATGGACAGAGACAGAGACACACACACACACACACACACACACACACACACACACACACACACACGCACACACACACACACACAGCAATTACAGCCACTTTGTTTACTGATGGCACCTCTGATGTATCATTCTGAGCAAATAAACAGAACAACAACATACAATGCAAGGTACTGTAATCCCCCCATTTCTCTGAACAGTCCCTGATTTTGCAGCACAGTTTGGGTCTATCTGATAATATGTTTGATTAGCTAGTAAATCACTAAGGATTACAGCCTGTCAATAATGCCAGACATTAGAGTTTCATACTTATTGTTTAGACAATGTGTGCTGATGGACTGCCTGTTGCAGCTGAAAGAAGTTGAAGTATGTGCTGTCTCTGTCTCTCTCTCTCTCTCACACATTCACAGACACACAAACTCGAACATTACTTTTTCTGTCTTGTTTTTTTTTTTTTTTGTATAAAAATGGTTGACCATTTGTTCTTTTTCTGTCCAAGCTTCACACCAGCTTAATTTGCTGCCATAATACAGAGTATTTGTTTTCTTACTGCATTTTCCATGTTAACATCTTACTGGAGCTTATATTCTTCAATAGGGTGACTATGTATATAAAGCAGCGCATAATTCATGTGTTTACTGTGCATAGTAGTGCATGATTCATAGATGCATTGTATCAGCATGTGATTAGCATGATCCATATTTATGAACCATGCTAACGACATGACCAATTACAAAATAGACTGTGCACAGACATTTTATGTAACTGCACAGTATGTTTCAAAATCTGGTTTTCCGTCATTGACTGAAATGAGCTATTTAAGTGTGAGTACAAGTAAACACCAGTAAATGGAAGAAATTAACTGGGCTCATCTAAAACAGCACAAAAGAAAGATATAAGGCCCAAGCTGAAAGGATGAGGGATGGTTAAGTTAATTTACAGTAAAAGTTCATCAGAGGATCTATTCTGCCTAATCGATTATTAATATATCACGCAAGACTTCACAGAAGAATCTAAAGTTACAAATCCATAACAACATAGTAAATGTCTGAGAATACTGTTCTCCAGAACTGCTGCATATGACTGAGGAAGAAGGAGGAAATCCAGCTGATCAAGGGAGGTCATAATTCTGACAAAGAAATCACGTCCATACAGGAAGAAAAAGAGGACAAGAAGGCCTGCACCTAAAGTACTTAGTAGGTACTATTTGGGAAAAAATGAATTTCTTAGAAGGGTTTATAAAGCATCCTTTGCTGAAGCAATGGGTGCCAAATGGGACAGATGATTCTAATTTGCCTTCTTAATGCAGTCTGCTAAGGAACACATGTACAGGACAGCATGCTAACACCTTGGGATGCCTTCATCTGTTTTTTTTGTCTCATAACTTTTAGGATCTTAGCCGTGACAAAGCTTACCTGGTTTCTTCAGTATCAAGGCAGCAGTCACAGAAGTTTAGACATGACTATCAACAGAGATCTCTGAAGAAAGACAAGATGTTCCATGCATGAATAAGTGCAACGCGACTACCACAGTAGCAGAAAAAATGTTTAAGCCCAAAGCAGTGCAACTATACAAACAAAGACCAATAGAAAATATTTTCTTTTACAAGCTACAACCACAACAAGCATGTTTTCTTGCAAATAAATACACAAAGAAGCATGACAGGAATCCCAGACTGCGTATATATGGCAGAAATCTACTATGGTTGGGTTAGAGAGGAGGGTACTCCAGACATAAATGCTGTGTAGAGGACTGCTGACTGTTGCAGAACCAGATACAAAATATGCCCACATTGCTTATGCAGGGGTGTGTTTACAAGCATGTTCTAAATGAAAATCTTCCAGCACTATTCTCAATGGAATTCCCCCAGTGCTGTTCTAACTGGAATTCCTCCAGCACTATTCTCAATGGAATTCCCCCCAGTGTTGTTCTAAATGGAATTCCTCCAGCACTATTCTCAATGAAATTCCCCCAGTGCTGTTCTAAAGGGAATTTTTCCAGCACTATTCTTAATGGAATTCCTCCAATGCTGTTCTAAATGGAATTCTTTCAGCACTATTCTCAATGGAATCCCCCCTCCATGTTGTTCTAAATGGAATTCCTCCAGTGCTGTTCTAAAGGGAATTCCTCCAGCACTATTCTCAATGGAATTCTCCCAGTGCTGTTTTAAAGGGAATTCTTACAGCATAATTCTCAATGAAATTCCTCCAGTGCTGTTCTAATGGGAATTCCTCCAGCACTATTCTCAATGGATCCCCCAGTGCTGTTCTAAATGGAATTCCTCCAGCACTATTCTTAATGGAATTCTCCCAATGCAGTTCTAAATGGAATTCCTCCAGCACTATTCTCAATGGAATTCCCCCAGTGTTGTTCTAAAGGGAATTCCTCCAGCACTATTCTCAATGGAATTCCCCCAGTGTTGTTCTAAAGAGAATTCCTCCAGCACTATTCTCAATGGAATTCCCCCAGTGCTGTTCTAACTGGAATTCCTCCAGCACTATTCTCAATGGAATTCCCCCCTTGTTGTTCTAAATGGAATTCCTCCCGCACTATTCTCAATGGAATTCCCCCAGTGCTGTTCTAACCGGAATTGCTCCAGCACTATTCTCAATGGAATTCCTCCAATGCTGTTCTAAATGGAATTTCTCCAGCACTTGTCTCAATGGAATTCCCCCAGTGTTGTTCTAAATGGAATTCCTCCAGCACTATTCTCAATGGAATTCCTCCAGTGCTGTTCTAAAGGGAATTCGTCCAGCACTATTCTTAATGGAATTCCTCCAATGCTGTTCTAAACTGAATTCCTCCAGCACTATTCTCAATGGAATTCCCCCAGTGCTCTAAATGGAATTTGTCCTGCACTATTCTCAATGGAATTCCTCCAGTGCTGTTCTAAAGGAATTCCTCCAGCACTATTCTCAATGGAACACTCCCAGTGCTGTAATAACTGGAATTCCTCCAACACTATTCTGAATGGAATTCTCCGAGTGCTGTTCTAAAGGGAATTCCTCCAGCACTATTCTCAATGAAATTCCTCCAGTGCTGTTCTAAAGGGAATTCCTGCAGCACTATTCTCAATGGAATTCTCTCAGTGCTGTTCTAAAGGGAATTCCTCCGGCACTATTCTCAATGGAGTTTACCTAATACTGTTCTAAATGGAATTTCTCAAGCACTATTCTTAATGGAATTCCCCCAGTGCTGTTCTAAAGGGAATTCCTCCAGCACTATTCTCAATGGAATTCCCCCAGTGCCTTTCTAAAGGGAATTCCTTGAGCAGTATTCTCATTGGAATTCCCCCAGTGTTGTTTTAAATGGAATTCCGCAAGCACTATTCTCAATAGAATTCCCCCAGTGTTGTTCTAAAGGGAATTCCGCCAGCACTATTCTCAATGGAATTCCCCCAGAGTTGTTCTAAAGGGAATTCCTCCAGCAATATTTTCAATGGAATGAATTTCCCCAGTGCTATTCTAAAGGGAATTCCTCCAGCACTATTCTCAATGGAATTCCCCCAGTGCTGTTCTAAAGGGAATTCCTCCAGCACTATTCTTAATGGAATTCCCCCAGTGCTGTTCTAACTAGAATTCCTCCAGCAATATTCTCAATGGAATTCCCCCAGTGCTGTTCTAAAGAGAATTCCTCCAGCACTTTTAGTAGCAAGATTTATAATTACTGCAGTCATCTGACAGCTAGTTACCTGGATATCATATTTTGTCCCTCATAACTGAAAGATGACAATGATGGTAATTTAGTAGAGTTGGTGGAGAAGACATCCAGTGATGGAAAACAACTTGCAGCAGCATTTCCAGTGTTCTGTCAGTCAAATCTTCAGAAGACTTATGAAAGACAGCCAGTAAGTTGTTAATGTTTTAGATGGCCTCAGGTACTTAAAATGCCAAAAAAACTAACTAACCAGTAGTGTACTGAACAACCAACATAGGAGGCTCTTGGCAGTTAACATGGATGAAGTAATTCAAAAAAATACCATCACAACCAAAGTAGAACAGCACACAGTGGTGAGAAAAAGCCTCCACCAGATAATCCAAAAGAAAGAACAGCATATATCATTGGATTCAATGCCAGGGGCGGCTCGTGCTATCGGTCTGCAAGACTGCAGCCCTCCCACCTAGAAATAAAAGAAATACATAACATAAAACATGAACTTTAAAAAAAATGTTTTTCTTTTTTTACCGAGTACCGGAACTGCCGCACATGCGCGGACACACTCAGACTGCCCCGCAGATGCCCAGGAATCTCTGCGAACTCTGACTGCCTGAGTTAGCAGTCCAGATGCAGAGAAGGTATTTTTTACCCCGCAGATGCCCAAGACACCATGCTGTAGACGACCGCACAGAAGAGAGGAGCTCCAGACTGCTTGAGCCGCAGACAGGACCAATCAGGAGAAAGGTAAGCAGGGATTTGAGCACAGGACCAATCAGGAATGAGGTAAGTTGAGTTCACAGCTCCTGCAGGGAAGAGTTAAGTCGAGTGCGGGTTTGCTGCTTTGAGACAATGGAGTTGGACCTGGTTTACTGCTTTCTGGACCCATTTACAGGTAAGGTGTGTGTGAAAGAATCTCATAGCTCCGTTTAAGCAAGGCAGCTCCTGTGTGTATATTTAATCAGCTCCGTTAGTGGAAATATCTCATAGCTCTGTTTGAACAAGGTAGCTGTTTATTTAGACCAGTGTGTGTGTGTGTGTGTGTGTGTGTGTGTGTGTGTGTAATGCCCTTGTTAACACATAGTGGTGGGTAGAAATACTCAGGCTTGAACCCTGCACCTTGGATGCAGGTGGCAAGGACCTGAATTCCCTACCCACGACTATTTGTAAAAAAAAACTGCAGATTTTTGCCTCATATTTTTTCTGTTCATCATAAAATCTGTGGTTTCTGTATCTTCATATTTCCTTGCAAAGGTTTGTAGTGCAGTGGTGCACTGGTAGCATTGTTGCCTGACAGCTACAGGTTCTCTGGTTTGATTCTTGGCTGGGGTGCCTTCTGTCTGGAATCTGCATGTCCTCCCATCCCTTATAAAGATGTGTCTGGAGTGTTTCTCCCTGCTCTGCTGAAATTTGGATTTGTTTTGTTCCAAGTCAGACTAGTATCCTGGTTAATAAATGTTTAAAAGTAACAGGCATTTGAATTTCAGACTTCATATTCTTCAGAAAGTACATGGAAAAACAAAACCTTTTATTCTAGCAATTGTCTAAGTTTATAACATGGATATTTGAAATTTGCCCATATTTTTGGGACTGTATTCCCCCATTATTTGCCTCGTCCAAGTATTTTGTGCTAAGGTTGAGAGCTATGGTGAGAACTGAATTCACTGAATATGTTTGGCAGCTGTATTCCCACATTATTGGCTTTTTTCAGAGGGTGACAGCTATGGTGAGAACTGAATTCACTAAATAGTAACCATTTAAGTTTGTCTTCCTCTGTTTCAGCTGATATGGCATAGTGGTATCTTTCTCTGACTGTTTTGCACAGGGTCCCCTGGGTTCAAGACGTGGTAGTGAAATGTATGGTGATAACACAGCATTTTATTCCAGCAACATTATACAAGCAATTTTTAAAATATGTCCCTGGTTTTTGGCTTTTTTGTCCCCCCCCCCCCCACAAATATCTTGTGCTGCAAAGTTCAGAGATACAGCTGAGTGTCGAGTAGATTTTACAAGGAGCTGAGAGCTGCAGGGGAACAAAAGTTTAGTGCGGCTTATGCTAAGTCTGCTTGCATTGTTAATAGCACAACAGGTAGTGTTACTTGCTTTTGATGCAGAAGGTTGTGAGTTCTACTCCCACAGTAAGTAGCTGCATTGCTGATACTGTACTGTGTTTTAAAGGGGGTGGATGCTGCAGTCCTTTTTGGCAAAGATACCTAGTAACTATGAACCTGTTATCAGTTTGCTATCCATTCGCTATTGCGGTATTACTAGCTTATCATTTTTTTAATGCATGCAACATAGGCGATTTATTCTTCAAGAGCAACATGCACTTTATTTGTAGATGAAACAATGACAAAGTTGTTTGCTAGCAGCAACCTTTTTATTAGTTACAGATTTCTTTAATGTGGATTTTACTACTTCTGAGATTGTGCATATTTACTGATACTGGTGGACTATAAAAGGTTGAGTAGACATTTTATGATGGAAATGTTCTGAATTGGGCAGTTTTGTCATTGGTGCATGCATTTTGTTTCATTGTTTACTGGACAAATGTTCAAAACAATAAATTTAAAATGCCCTCTAGCAACTGACTGTATTGTACAAGGAATATAATGTAATACAGTCAGGAAAGTGTATCAAATAGCATGTCTATATTTCAGGTTCAAGGGGCCTATGATTTTGAAAACAGCCCAGAGTTTATCTTTATCTGCCACTGGCAAAATGTATTTTCTTTGAATGTGGGTTTCGATGCTGTTTCAATGCATGTGAGTTTCAAAGGCAGAGAATTTTTAATGCTAAGTCTATTTTCATTGTGAGACTGCATTACTTTGTTTAACAGATATCTATTAGGGTTTGCATGTAAGATGCAAAATAAAACTTTCAAATGAAATCTAAATCATCGCAGAAGTAAAGCAGTATGCACAATACAGTGTTTATGGTAAATGGGGCAAAATAACAAAGGAATGTGACGTTGGAATGGCTGCAGGTAATTTTAGCCTCTGAAGTATTAATTATCCCTCTTAGCTGTCTGTTTAGACTGGAATGGGGGGTTTAATACACTGTGCTTTGTTCCTTGTACGTTTGGCTAAGATGTTCTTTTGTTGTATAAGTGACTGACACTGTGATTCCACCACAGCAGCTCATATCTTTTGAGTTTGTCTTATCCTCAGTAGCACAGCCCAGTCTATACAGCTATCAGTATGGCTGTACAGGGATTTTTAAATTACTCAGCATATACTATGGTGTTTATTGGGTTTGAGGGTGCTTGGAATTTAACCAAAGTTTTGCTCAGTAGAGAGAGGCCAGCTTTGAAATAGTTCCTAAAGGTTTTCAGTTTCAATAGGTCCCCAGACTTAATTTTTATTTCAAGCAATACTGCCTTATGGTTAGATTTGACAAATGAGGACATTACACTGGGTGAGGAACATCGCTCCCTCATGTTTGTGAGTACAAGGTCAAGAAGGTTTGTACTGCTGGTAGGTGAATGGACCAAATGTTCTAGGATGTTGGTATTAATGAAGTTTAGGTTTTGTTGGGATTTTGCATTAGAAGTGGTGTAGGATTCTCAATCTATACAGGGGTAAATGAGATTCCCTAAAACGATCATATTGGGTTGAACAGTGAGTGACTTTAGTACATTGAGATAGGTAGCATGGGTTTCCTATCACCAGTTATTTTCTCCGTTCTCTACAAAAAATAAAATGAATCCACCAAGCCACAAGCTCTTGCTCATCGTAAGGCTTTCAGTGCTTTTTAAATTAATTATTTGAAAGAACTGAGCTCAGACAACTTATGGACTCAGATTTGGTAGTTTTCCATTCTCTTTCTTTCTGGGTCCTTAATAAAGCATTCATTTAGTGGACTGGGTTTTTAATCGTACTTTTTCTTTCTAGTTCTATCCCTTATGTTTAGTTTTACTATCTATCCCACTTTCTTCCTTTTCTCCAAGTCTATGTATAACAGGTTGTAGCTACAATCTTCACTAAACTGGAAATAAACATTTATAATTTTTAAGTTATCAATACATTATTTATTTAGTGTCCTCTGTACATCAGTAACATACACAGCTTCCCTTTCAGTAGATTTTTTCTTCAGTGCTTTTAAATACTTTCTGACATTATTATGTTTCACAAATGAGTCTAAATTATGTTCCGCAATTCCAGCTAGATTCCAACAGTGTAAGCATAAGTCACTTACACTGACAAAAAGTTTTTCGGAATCAAGATAGACTTACACTGAGAACAAGCCTTTTGGAATTGGGCCCTATGTTTACTAATTCACATGTTCTTTTGCCAGACTGATTATCTCCTTGCAATGCTTCCTTATTCTTTGACTTAAACAATGAGTAACACGGTCACACAGACAAACCAAGCCAAGCTAGACTTTCTACTGTGTGATTCCTTAAAACCTGTAGCATTAGAGGTATCATGGGAAATATAGAAATGACCCCTTAAGAACATCAGGTGTTTTAGCTATATGGTAGTTCTGAATGTCCATGACTTTTTTTTACCTTTTTAAATCTGTTATGGACAAATTCAGGCCAATAAAGCCAAACCCCACTAGCAGCGGAAATTTGTCCATTACAGACT
The DNA here is from genome assembly GCF_019279795.1 of Protopterus annectens. NCBI lineage: Eukaryota > Metazoa > Chordata > Ceratodontiformes > Protopteridae > Protopterus > Protopterus annectens. Next base: position 548,571,064 of record NC_056726.1, on the reverse strand, counting down.
TAAAACGGTAAAAACACAAAGTCATGAACATTCAAAACTGCTATAGCTGAAACATCTGATATCCTTAAGGGGTCATTTGCATATTCCCCATGATATCAATAATGATAGAGGTTTTAAGGAATCACATGGTGGAAAGTTTAGCTTGGCTAGATTTTCCTTTAGTTTTTACTGACTGGTTTGTTCATTTGACCTTGTTACTGTTTTAGTTTGTTAGTTGTGATATTTTGCAGACATCCTAAGGGTTATGGACATCAACTGAGTACTACAACCCTGTATTTCCAAATGTTAGCCAAATATTCCACTTATGCTGCAGTGATGAGGACATAAGAAGGCTGAAACATGCATGTCTGCAACTAGAGGGGTTTGGCTTTATTGGCCTGAATTTGTCCATAACAGACTTAAAAAGCGAAAAAAGTCATAGATGTTCAGAACTGCCATATAGCTGAAACACCAGATGTCCTTAAGCGGTTATTTGCATATTTTCCATGATACCTCTAATGCTAGAGGTTTTAAGAAATTACACAGTAGAAAGTCTAGCTTGGCTAGATTTTTCTTTTAGTTTTTATTCTTTAACTTCACAGCATCAAGTCTTTCCACATTAGAAAGATGTTAGTTAACAATGGAATGAATCACAGGATGGGTATTGATTTATCCTCACTCACTGAAGGTCCCTTACACCAAGTTCTGCTGTTGGCTGAGTGCTGTAATTACTGAGGAGTATATCTTTGGATACTGTAACCAGTCAAATGGATAGGTATGTAAGAAAACATGCTTGTAGCAAACAGCATCAAATCTTTAGCATTCTGTTTGTTTATATGATCTCAGAGATGAAACATATAACTGGCAGGGGTAAGAGGAAAGGGTATATGGGGGACTTCTGTCCCGGCAAAAACAATTACTTTTTGTTGTGGTTTGCTGTTTAATTTAACCTGTATTTTCTCAGTGAGGATAGCCACTGTACTGGAAGGAGTGTCAGTGTGTGTATGTGTGTGTGGTGATCTGGTAACTTGTTGATGGCACAGATTTTTGATATGTGTGTGGCTTGGGATTTGTAAGGAACTAATGTGCATTCCCCTAGGTAAAGTGTCCCACACCTTTGCTAACGAGCCCCTTCCTTCTTTTTACACAATGATATATATATAATTTCTATTTGGCTAGCTATCATTGATAAACGTTTCCTTTTGGCATGGCTTCCACTAGACTGATTAAATGCAGGATATTTCATCCTCTCATGTTTACAACCACACCAGATACCCACATCTTGAATTTCAAATAGCAAACATCTTCTGTGCACCTCCAGTTTTCTGCCTAAGAATACTCCTCACTGTGAATGTGTTGAGACAGTACTGCCCCCAAAGTAACACAAGATCTTTGGAAAAATCTGGATTCACTAACAAAGGTTCATAATGCAGGACCCTTTTTAGTTTATTAAATTAACTACCTGCCTCAAGACATCTTGATAGCAGCTTTCCTCTTACGAAGCTCGTCAAAGGAAAGGTATTGGCCAAAAAATTAAACACAGACTTCCTGTCATATCCAGCTAGTCCAAGTAAAGGATTCACAGGCCAGTTTTTATAGCCTCTACTATTTCCAGCTGTAGTGCCACCATCCCATCCTCCTATAATGTAGTCTAAATACCATGGTTCCATCAAACCCGGCTCACTTTTCTACAGTCAGATCTGCTTTTCTTATGTTTTTCAGCACATACTGCAGTCTTGTTTGGTGAGATTCCCAGTCCTCTCATTGGATGATCACATCATCAAGGTAAGCAGCAACATATAGCAAGTGGGGTTTTAGTATTTGCTGATTAGAGTCTGAAAGATAACTGGACTTCTATGCAAGCCAAATAGCAACTCTGCATACCAAAATAAACTGTCAGTGGTTGCAAAGACCGCTTGTCTTTAGCAGAAGTGGAAAGTGTCATGTGCTAGTATTTTTTAATACAAGCCTATTGTTGTCATGTATCTGGCCTTTCCTAGGTTCTCTATCAGTGCATCAATTCTGAGCATGGGATACATTTTCAACTGCCACTGAGTTTACTAAAATCCTTACTGCACCTAATACATCCATCAAAGTTTATGAACTAGTACCCCTGGGCTGCTCCATTTACTTTGTGACTCTCCTATCACTCCCAGCTTAAGCATCTTTTGAATTTGTCTTACTAGCTCTCTCTGTCACTCTGATACTATGTAAGGTTTTAGTCTAACTTTCATTCTGGGTATTATCTCTTATGTTCTATCAGATTAGTACTCCCAGGTATGTCTGAGAACACACACTTATTTTCTAAGAATAATTCTCTCACTTGCGGTCTTTGTATTTTTGGCAAGGATTCATCTAACTGCACTTGGATAGAGATTCCCTTGTTGATTCTGTCTGAACATCAGCCTGCAAACTCACTGCAGAAAATTTCTATACTCCTTTCCATGTCTTCAGCTCATTAATGTGGCAGGGTTGCTCTGTCCTGCTTTCCTGTCTGTATAAACTTGGTCTTTACTGCATTACTTTTTTTATGTCATCTAAAATGTCCCTAGCCATTTAACTAGGAATTTCCTTTTCATGTAAGGCACTGACTGTTGGGTTAATTTTTTTAAGTCAGGTGTTTTATAAACTAAATTATGCATTCCTTTGGTTTTCTGTATGTGTTCTTTCATTACAGACAAAATATCTTTAGTATATCCTGCAAACTAATATAATTTTCCATCAGATTTTTTAATGTCATGCACACATTCAAAGATAGCAAGAGTGTGTCTTTCAAGAGACAAAATCTGGATAAGTTTTGAGCTTGTGCTCTGCAAAAATTGTTTCATATTATTTGAAGTTTTTTTTTTTCAGACTGATGTGTTCCATTCTTTTGCAAGACATGCTGCTATAATCCTCTCTGGGTATTTTAATTTATTACACCTTGTTCCAGTTTGCTACATTACAAATGTTTTATTCCAGGTGACTTCTTTTTGACACAGTTCATTCCTACTTGCAGCACTGTGCTGTTTCACTTTGATTGTTTCTTGCTTGTTGCAGTTTGTTACAGCACCAAACTGTAGTTTTGTTTTTTATGCTTCAAATTGATTTTGTGAATGGTTATGTGTTCATCCAAACATTAATGAGAATGACTATCATTTTTCACCATGTACTGAAAAGTTTTCCAGAAAATTATTGGAGTTACTTAGAATATGAATTGTAAATGGTATTATTCCTTGCTTCCTTGAGAGGCATATGGAGGTTGCTATAGAAAACAGACAGGGGAGACATTATACATGATTTACTAGTACCAAAACCTTATAAGACATTGGTAATGAAGCCAATGATTACATGCTAAATAATCACCTGTAGATGAGCAAAGCTCCAAGGCAAATTAATCAACCTCAATTCCAGCTCTCTAAAGAAGTTTAGTGAACCCTATTGTCCTATATGGGGTTTGTGTTGATAGTTCCAGTAATAAACTTAGAAACATCAGGCTTTCGTTCATTTTTACAATCAAGCTCCCTACTTGTAGAACTCAATATTTTGATGGCTTCAAAGGTGTCCTGCATTGGCTGGTTTCAGGCGGGGGCATTAAAAACCTATTTATTTGATCTGGCATATGATGGTTATGGTTGGCATTTTATCTTTATGTTTTACCGCCACTATTTTTTATTATTCTAAGTGTTAATATTGTAATGGTGTTTTGGTTCTAAAGCACCTTAATAAATTTGAACTTGAACAATATGAGAGGTAAACGTCTAACACAAAATAGGGCTAGGAGATAATCAGAAAATCCTCATCGTGAACCACTACAACCTAGGCTATACTCTGTCTTGAACTACTTAAAGTTTTAGGTAGGTACCAAGCTAACTGTCCTTGGGGGCCATTCCATGCCCAGCTAATTACCCCATGTGAGAATCAAACCCTGCACCTTGTGCCTATAAGGTGCCTACCTTAACCACTATGCCAACCTCCCACTGTGCCTTTTTTAAAGTTTAGGTGGCATACCTGTAGTCCACTAACACAGGGTTGCTTTCTTCAGCAACTTGCTTAGAGGTGGAAGGTGTAATTTTCCCCCTAAAAGGATTAGTATTGCAGTTTCTTCTATGTATCCCCTGTGAATGGTACCTCTAATAAAAACACATTTTGCTTAACTGTTTCTGCAATAAGTACATACAGCGAGTGTGCGCTTTTCTTTTAGGATACTTTTCAACTTAATTTGACCCATATTCTCTCACTTTATATCCTTCTCTATGCAGCCCTTCCTCTACAAAATGTATCTCAGGACAGTATTTATTTTCTTTCCTTATTTATAAATACCTGTAGCTTAAAAGTTTGCATTTACCTGAATTTGCTGTTTGGCATTAGCTGAAACACTTAGAAAGCTTTGCAGTTTCTTGCTTAGCTCATTACTGGCTCTGCCTTTAATCAGAGGGTCTTCACTTAGATATCCTTCTTTTATTAGTGTTAGTTTCTGAGATAATAGCTCTTGTGCATTTCTGTGCAAACTTATGCCGTGTATTGATCCTTACTTCAGGATCTACTATAGCAATAACCCACGCCTGGGTGTGGGTAATGCTAAATTTACCCACGGTTGGCGTGGTTTGGTCCCGAGGGATAAGCCAACAACCGTGGGTAATTACCACCAGAATGAGTTATTACTATTATATGACATTATTTAAGAAAGAAACTGTTACTTTTCTTAAATAATGGCATAGTATAATGCCTGTTTACTGCCCTTCCGCAGATGTCTGGCATCGCGGCAGTTCTGATGTACTGCGCGCCTGCGCGGTACATCAGAGCTGTGAGCAAAAGCGGAGAAAGCAAGATCTCCGTTGCTTTAGTCTCGCTATGTTAAATGAGTTTAACATGGCGAGACAGTTTTAAATAAACAGCGGACATCTCCGTTGCTTATTTTAAAACTGTCTCGCGATGTTAAACTCATTTAACATAGCGAGACAACGGAGATCTTGCTTTCTCGTTGCAAACACTGCCTCGCTATGTTAAATGGGTTTAACATGGCGAGACAGCTTTAAAATAAGCGGAGATCTCCGTTGCTTATTTTAAAGCTGTCTCATATTAAACCCATTTAACATAGCGATGTTTAAAAGCGAAGTTATACTAATGGAAAAAGTCCGGCGACGGACCTTTTCCATCAGTATAACTCGATTTACAACGGGCACGCTGGCCAATCAGCGTGCACGTTTTGGGGGGATCATGGTATAATATCAGTTCACCTTCAGTTTCTGTACTAACAACTCATACAGTACTTGGTTTCTGTTGCTCTATCCATCGATCATGTCACAACAGCAGATATGCACCTATTTCCCACAGTCAATTTCTAGCCTTTTTTGTAGCTTCTGTACCAACTGGACCAGTATGAGTGTTACTGTTCAGCTTCCCCTCCCTATTCTTATAATGAATGGGTATATTACACTGCTGTTTTACTTCTTTTATATGAAATATATCATCCTGCCACACTACGTCAATGGATTCTTCATCCTCTATTATTTTGCACAGTGCTTCAACATAGAGGAAGTGTTTCCTAATATTACATCATAGGTCATATCAAGGCTAGTCTTGGAATGTAATCATTTTCCCAAATTTATTTGAATTTCCACACATGTGAAAGAGTACTATTTTTCTCTCACCAAGAACATATAGTAGCTCACTTTCTGGTTGTTATTAATCTTATCTTTTCATAACAGGGATGCTTGAAAAAGGCAATTATGCTTCCAGATTCTAGTGGTGCTTGAAACTCCCTTGCTTGTAAAAATACAATATACCTCATTATTTTGGTTGTAACAGTGATGTAATGCTTACTCCATTATTCTAACAGTAGTTTTCTCACAATTCATAGGAACAACTACATTTCAGTTTTCACTTTTCCACTACTAGCATTCTCTTCAATATTAGTTGCACAGGGCTTAGTAATTTGACCCTTACCCCCACATTTAAAACAAGCTAATATATTACTTTCTAGTTTTGGTTTAACAGAAGACAGTACACTTACTGTAACACTTTGGCTTAGAAGTAGACAATTCAGTTTTAACCATTGTGTCATTAACTAATATGCATTATATTAAACTTACTAGTTTGCCAGAGTTTTTGTGATCACTCTGCAATACATATTTTCTTGCATGACTTGGCTCCTGAGATCAGGCTCGAACCACAGTTTTAAAAGTGGTGTTTTATGTAATACAGAAGGACTCCTACCACTTAGTGAGCATTAAAGTGCAGTTAATATATACTGTTTGAGCTTAAAAGGCTATCCTAAGCCTTAATGAAAGGTTATTTCTTAAATATGTCACAGTGAATGTAATCAGTTTGCCACTTGTCTATACACATTCCAGTGCCTCTGTAGTCACCTGGATGATTTTTAACAAGTCTCCTTGGTTCCAGTTTGTTGCAGTGGTAGAGCACTCACACACAAGTAGGACTCCTTGTCATCAACCTTAGTTATTTTTTCATGGCAGAGACAATATTAGGGTCAGCAGATACAATGCCAACACAACTATCTGCTTTTGCAGTTGTACCAGCTTCTGGTCACTTTCCTTATGTGGCTCAACAAGTCTTTTTAGTAAGATCTCCATGGTTGGGGTCACCAAATATACACTCCACGACTAACCATACAAATGTTTCAAGGAAGCAAGAATAACAGTACAACGAGGAATCCATAAACCAAAATGTGTTTTGCACTTGGCAGCAGAGGAACTGAGAGAACAATAAATGGCAAGTCCCCAGCTAACTGCTCCATGTGCACACCACAACTGTAAATTGCAAAAAAACACTGCAGCCAAGAAGCTATATAAAAACACAAACACAGGTTTATATAAAAACATACAAACACAGGTTTGTTGTATACATACAGTCAGGAAATAAAAAATAACAGCACTTCTTAGTTTCTCAGTTCAGAAATTAAAATGATAGCACCTCTTAGTTTATTAGTCCAAAAATTAAACAAAGCAAACAGCCCTTTGTTTTGCAGTTCTTCAAAACAGCACCTTTCTAGCATCTTAAAATTCTTATAGCTCCTTCCATAAGACAGGCTATTAAATGATGTTCAGGCTGTTGACTTTGCCAAGGCCTTGATTCATTCATTTTGTCCCCAGTACTTCCCTTTGGCCACTCTGCAACTTATCTCAGAACTGGCCATCATATTTCACACTTCCAGGGTGTTCCTTTACAATTATCCTCCACATGAACAGCCAACTACTTGAAGTCATCAGGACAAAAAACATCATCTTTTGCCATGGTGACTGTTAATTAAAGGCTCATTACTAACTAATGCAGAGTTCCGTCTTCTTGTGAGATTGTTTCCACACTCCATATTGCACACACAATTAAAGGCACAGTACTCACATTCTATATCCAATATGTTAAAACACTAATGTGTGTGTGTGTGTGTCTCTCTCAGTCTCAACATGGGATTTGTCAACTACATTTTGTCAACTCCCATTGAATAAGCAGTTAAATTCTATGTGAACATTACTTGTCCCCCCCCCTCCCCACACACACACACACACAATCCAGGAAAGAGCTCATTTTGGTGATTAAACATTAAGTGAGACATCAATATGCACATACAAATATGGGTATAGAACACTGTACTGAAGGTACAGTGTCCTGACACTCAGTAGGTCAACGCCATAAGGTCAACACATACAGGAGGTTGACAGGTGTGTGAGATTGACAATCCCTGCATAGCAGAATATTTCTTTTCCCTGGGGACTGTATGATCTTGGAGTAAGTATACAAAATTAGCAGGGAATGCAGGGGGGACTTGCACCCCCCACTGCAAAAACACTTGCCATTTGATATTCGAATGTCTATTTGTGTAGAGACACTATATGTTCAGTACACTGTCCTACACATGCACACAAATATACACACATACGTACATCATATACATATATATATATATATATATATATATATATATATACATATACATACATATATATATATATATATATATATATATATACATACATATATATATACATATACATACATATATATATATATATATCCACACACACACACATATACACACAGACACACACACCTATCTATATCTATACATACTGTACCCCGGTGTAGAGAGAATATTCAAGGTATCACAACCTGAGAGTTCAGTACAATGGTCTGAGGCAGCAATTATGCCCCTCTGAATTTCACCAGGTATCCCTCAATACATTAGGCTTAAAGTTTCACACTAAGATGGCTAAAGGGCCATCAATGGGCTTAGCCATGGCATCCAGTGATACCGATGCTATCTTAGTAACTCCTGATGTCAACATATCTCAGGCATGGATTTAAGTTCCCCATTCAGTTAAGTGTTCTCCTGAAGGTAGACAGGGAGATACTTTGTTTCAGGTGCAGTGGGAGTATATTCCAAAGGCAGGAAATGTGCTGGGCTACAAATCTGGCATGATAGCACATGGTGGTGGCGATTTTGCTGTGAAGGTCAAGATCTTTTTCCATGGCTGTTACCCCACTGTTTCAAATGTGAAGGAGGATGAAGAAGTTAGGGTCTTTCCATGCTCAAAAAGCTAAACAGAGATTCATTACCCTCAGGTGTCTACATGAGTCAGAGTAGATTCATTTGCCTTTTAGTTCTTGTGTATGGCAGGATGTACAGTCCAGAAATAATCTTGGTCAAAAATCATTGTTTTTTTTAGGTTTGTCAAACTGCCTTGTGAGGTACATTCCTACAGAGTATACAGGTACTAAAGCTGCATGGGGCCTGTAGGAGATACCCCTGCTCATCATCTAAACAGAGTAGAAGGACTTATAACTGCAACTGAGGCATGGTTATCAAAAGAAATACACATATTAATATTAGCACCCAAAATCCCTATAACTGTAGCTGTTTAGAGAGGAGAACCAGCAATGTGATTGGAAGAAGGGGTGATACCCTTGCCAAAGATAAATATACCACACTTTTTGACACTTAAGGCGAGTCCATGACTGACAAACCAGGCACTGGTCTGAGCCAGTCCCTGTGAACCATATGGGTGTTTGACTGGGATTTGACAATTAATCCAGTTTGCACGGATGAGCAAACTTACCCATAATACCTTGAAATCTGCTTGCAATTCTGAAAAGTAGAAGCTGAACAACAGGTTGCATGACAGAACATTGTGCAACCCCACTGCTAATGCTCCTCTTGCTAAAGAAGAGGCTGCCTGTCTTTTGCCAACTGGCTATCCAGTAGACACCAGACTGGTTTATTTTATGTTGGGGAGGGTTCATGTAGGATATCAATGAGTGGAGTGGGCTCAGAGACCCTGTTGAGGCCAAGCTAAACCTTATGGACTGTCAGACACTCACAGGGCCTCAATGACTGTTTCAGACAAATCGGCTAGGTTGCAGGTATAGTAGGTACAATTTAACTTTTACAAATATAAAAAAGGTTTGGATCCAAGATTTATAGATTGCGTATGTCAGCATTTGTCACCTTGGCAACTATACTTATCATAACATTATAGAAAATACTGATGAGGATAAAATGTCTATAGCTTCCAGGAAAATAACTTTTATGCACAGAAAGTATTCCCTCACCACTAGTTTGTGTTACCCTACAAACACAATTGTTGATCAATAACTTTGTCCAAATCACTGTTTTGTTTTGTTTTTTTTCCTGTTAATTGGGTAAGCCCAGTAAATATAAGCATCTTCTTTTAGGGACAATGTTGGAGGACCATCAGGCTAAATGAGTTGCTCAGAATCAGACAGAAAGCAAGTGGAGCCTGAGGGAATCAAACTGCTGACTACACAAAGCAGCTCATTAACAATAAATCATCTTACTTCTCCATGCTAACTGCCAGGCTAAATGTTCATTAAGTTCATAGGTGAATTTACTGAGAACCAGTCCAGGGTGAGACAACTATGATATGGCTGATTAACAACATCTTGTTGACGTCAATACAGTATTTACTACACCGAAAAACACAGAACAGATCTTAAAAATATATAATGCATTCACATAAAACTGATTAATTTAAGAAAGGGAAACAATGTATCAACTTGGGATTGCAGCAGTAAAACTTGTTTATTTGCCAGTAGCTTGTAATCTTTACACTCTGATACATGATCTTTTGAATATTACTATTTGTGTATCAATTTTATATCAATGGTGAACCTTGCCATTTTAGTAGTTTTAAAAGTAGAATGCATTAAGTCGCGCTGAATGAGAGTTTAACATCAAAAACTACATTAGGATCTATGTGTCCTTGAATACTAAGTGATGTGTTTTAGCATTGTTTGCTGTTACTGCAAATACTGCAAAACTGGAGATGTACAGACCACATGGGATTCTATGCTATTAAACACCAAGGATGAATTTAATACCATTACTTTCCAAATTCTATTTAATTTTAGATTTTTTTGAGACTGATCATTTTGCTTTTGATCACAGTTCTAATGGAATAGTGGGAAATTACAAATGCCCCACTGAAATATAGTTCCCGAACTGGTTTCTGCATTCATATTTCAGAGTCCCAGTAGCCTAATTAAGTCAATATATATGCTGGTACTTTGCTGATAATAATTTAACTAGAAAGCTTATCTTTATTAGAGTGCACTTTATACTAAACTCAATGGTTTCCTCTTAAAAGATGGAAGGGCAATTCATTAACAAATGTAACACACTTCTGTACAAAAAAAATATTTTCTTCCTTGGGCAAAAACCCATTTTGTATGGAGGGAGGCTATCTATTTTGGTGAGGCAAATTATTGTAAATACTCGAGTCCACAGAGGCAAAATAATGTGAGAAACACTCTTGTCTTACGCCATTCTGTCTATTACAAATAGGCTCAAAAGAGCATATAAAATTTCTAATTTGCTTACTTATGAACCCTGCATTGCTACTGCAGTCAGTGTACTTATTCCAAGATTATTTCCTTCATAAAAAAAACAGCCTTGTGTTCACAACACAATTATCTAATTCAACCATGGGAAATGAAACAATTTGGTTTATTCACCAATCTAATTAAAGGGAGCACCAACGTACAGCACAAAATGAATGCCACTGGTTGTCAGTCTGTGCTAAATACTCATTACTTTTAAACACTTTGACATTCAAAGTAATTTAAAAACAGTTAGTCCTACACTAGAAAATAAATTACCTGAGAAGAAAACAGATTCCTCTATCAAAAGCACAGTATCAACATTCCTCCAGACCTCCACTTAAAGTGATTGCTACAGACAAAGAATTTTCAATGCTTGATTCAACTCTTTGGCATTACGTCCTTGAAAGAATTAGGACCCTGGATGATTTAAGTTAAAAGTGAAGTCCCAAATGATAAACAAAAACAAATGCCAGTGCTTTACAGACTCTAGTTAATCATACTCTTTATCTGTTGTTTCCAAAAAGACAGCTCCGATAGCAATGATGTTAATCTGTACACATCTTAAGTATCATGTTATATACATTATGTTTCTAAACGCACACACGTTATGTCAGACACCAGTGGCCTAATGGATAAGGCAATGGCCTCCTAAACCAGGGATTGTGGGTTTGAGGTCAGGCCCCATTGGTCTAATGGATAAGGCACTGGCTTCCTAAACCAGGGATTAAGGGTTCAAAGTCCTTTCTGGGGTGACGTAATCTTGGCTTTACTGGAAAAGACAGAGAGAGAAATTAGAGGAAAGAAAAATACTTCTACAAGAAATACTGTCAGTAGCTTCAAATAAAAATTTGTGTTCATTAATACAACAGATTTATGAAAATATTATATTGACCACGAAAACTTGATCCATTTGGAAAAGAAGCATCTGAAGAATTGCGAAAAAATAAGGAACAAAATCCTGATACTTTTGAAAGGTATAAAAAAAGAAATACACACATGGGAAAGAAAGAAAGAAAGATCTGATATTGTGCAATATTTATGCAAAGGAGAAAGTCAAATTAATCAACATAAAAAAGCAGCCCCAAAGATATTCAAAGAAAAATACAAGCAAATGCATCCAGATATGGAACATTTCACAATAAAAAAAATATCACCACAAAGAGGGAACACAGAACAGAAGCTCACAACACCAGTGTGCCACCGAACAACAGCTTCTAAGGCAAGACAATGTACCCAACACTTTAGTCATAGGTGACTCTATAGTCAGGCACACTGATGCCCCACTCACCAGGCTGAACAAGGAGAAAATTACAGTCAGCTGCCTGTCGGGTGCCAGGATCCACCACACAATGCATGTACTCAAGTCACTCCACAACAAGTACAAATATGACTCTGTCATTGTCCATGCTGGTGTGAGTGACTTGAGACGTACCTCCCTGGACTACATGAAAAGAGACATGGAAGAGCTCTTGGATCATGTGACCCAGGCAAGTATGACGCTAGCCCTGAGTAGCATCCTGCCTTCGCCTAGAATGATACCACAGTATAAAAACAAAATGACTGACTTCAACAATTGGCTAAGCTACTGGTGTCATTCAAAGTCGATCCAGTATTTGTCTGCCTGGGAAGACATGATCGACAAACCATGATGCTTTGCCAGAGATGGTCTGCACCTGTCACCCCTGGGATTCAGGTTACTGGCTAAAGCTCTTGCCACCCCTATAGTGCCTTTTTTAGGCAAGGTTCAAAGGATAAAACCACCACTTTAAGAGATACAAGCATACAAAATCTGAAGGTAATGCTACTCAATGCTAGAAGTCTAAACCTCAAAATGCACACTCTCGAGGCACTCCTAAAAATGGAGAACATCGATATCTGTGCATGAACTGAGACCTGGTTCAAGGCTCCAGAGAGCACCCCTGCAATACCAGGCTACAATTCTTACCACACTTTTTGGCCATAAAACCAAGACCGAAACACTAAAGGTGGAGGAGTGTCCATATTCACCATGGATATTCACACCTTCAGGCTAGTTGCCCAACACAATGCATCTGAAATTCTCCAGGTGCAACTAACACTGGGTAAGACTGCAATCCAATATTAAGATACAACCAAACATCCTAATACTGGGTGATTTCAACTACCCTGCCATTAACTGGGAAAACTACTCGGGGTACCAACTCCTTTTCCCAATGGTTCTTGGAATTCATAAATTCCAATGCCTTGGATCAACTAATCCATTGTCCCACCAGGGGCTCCAATATCCTAGACCTGGTCATTACCAACATGGGGGATAGATGCTACAAACTGGTGGTCACCCCCTCATTGGTCAGGTCTGACCATAAGCAAATCACCCTTGACATCCACATCCCACTCCCACCCCCCAATAAGGAAACCTCCTTAAAAAACTTCTCCAAAGCCAACCTCATGCTACTGAAGTCAGAAGTGACAAACCTCACTATATCCACGCAGACGGGATCTGGAAGTTCGACTGCAGAATCCTACACTAAGGCACTGTGCGAGCACATCCACTTGTGTATGAATTGTGCCATCTCAAATAGAACTAAGATGCTCTTCTCCAAAAAAAGGAAGCCAATCTGGTGGTCCCCTGCTATAAACAAACTATACAACAGAAGGAAGAAACTGTTGCAGAAAAGAGGAAAATCCCACCCACACCAGCCTCAGTAAGAAGCTGAGATCCCTCATAAAATCCTCAAAAGCTATTTACGAAAATAAAATTGCCAAAGTTTCCAAAGACAACCACAAGGCATTCTATAGTTATGTCAAGAATCTAAATGGCAATGCTCAGATCTGCTCTGAGCTACAACAGAATGGCATTAAATATACTGATCCCAAGGATATTGTCAATATCCTGGCAGATCGATTTAGTGCCAACTTCATCCCCCTCTCACCCCCTAAAGGGCCCATTTCAGTACCAAAAGATTGCCAAATTCCGGTAATCATGGCCACACAAGTAGAAACCGCACTCTCAAAAGCTAAGAATACAGCATCCATGGGGCCAGATGACATCACAGGCTGTATACTACATGAACTACAAAATGAACTGGCACCTCACCTAAGTGTCATGTTTAATCATAGTCTCACCTCAGGTTTCATGCCCACTGAGTGGCGCACAGCTACAGTTATCCCACTCCACAAGGGAGGATCCGCCTTGGATCCCGGCAACTATGATCCCATCAGTCTGACAAGCCTGATCTGCAAGGGCATGGAACTTATAAACAAAGACATTGGCAACCTTCAAACACTGGACCCCACCCAGTTTGGGTTTGTGAAGGGACGATCTTGGCTCCTGAGCTGTGGACGAGGGTAAGGCGGTCCACACAGCCTATCTGGACCATGCCAAGGCCTTCAACACCATCCCCCACTCTGGAATCATAGATAAACTTACTAAGCTAGGCATAAATCCCTACGTCACTCGATGGGTTGCCAACTGGCTTACTGACAGAACCCAGACTGCAAAAGTAGCCGACTCCAAATCCAGCTCCAGACAAGTGACAAGTGGAGTACCTCAGGGTTCAGTCCTGGGACCACTTTTGCTTGGCATTTACTTCTCTTAAGTACAGGCCAACACTAAGGGAGTCTGGCTAACAAAGTTTGCAGATGGCTGCAAACTGGGAGCCATTACTGAATCCCCAAATGATGTGGATATTCTGCAAAAGGGCCTTACAGAAACAGATGTCTGGTGCCAGAGCCATGGGCTCAAGCTTAATACCAAGAAATGTATAGTTATAATAATATAATTATACTTTATTCATGTATATTAACTAGTGTTAAAAACCTTACAGCTTATAATATTTCATTTTGAATAGTTCCTGTACTACTATTATCTAGTAAATAGATGCATCTCCAGACTGAATTGTTTTTCATTTTGAGATATGGTTGCTTGGTAGTTGTTTTTTGCTTTATTTGAACTATAACTAAATACTCATTCTACAGGTATTAGTGCTTTTATCATACTAATGGTCATGTTGATTAATGAAATTATCACTAAAGTACTAAAGAAGGTTCAGTAGATAGTGCATGACTATTATCTTTAGTTCAGTAATGCTATGCTTATTTACTTATATTATAATGTTACCAGTTGGTTTTGTTATACTTATATATGTTATCTTACATATCTTTCAGTTTTAATTGTATTACTTCTTATGATAGAGTGTTCTAGTTAAGCAGAGTGTGATTTATTTATTATTTACTTGTTTCTCTTTCTCTTGAAATACTTGAGGAAATACATTTAATCACTATAAATTTCAATTTAAGGATAGGAGCTTTAGATTAGTATTAGAAGTAGGGATTAAGCATGTTGGACGTCTTGAAATTAGTTAATTTTGTATATATTTTTAGTAGTATTACTCGGACTTTATGTTATGTTAGGCTTCCTTTGAGTAATTTGCATTCTAACTTGAGGTTATTATTATCTATAATTACAATGTTTTTTTATGTTCTTCTGCTCTTCCTTTATCACAGGGGGATTGGTGGGTAGGCACTAGGGTTAGGATAAAGGTTATTATTATACATTTCATGGTTCTTGAAAAACCTTTTTTCTTTTTTTTTTCAACAAATGTTATTTGATGACTTGCTTGAATACTTAAAGACTGTTTTTCTTTTATTTTTGCTTCTTCTTTTTAATGTTGTGTTGGATTTGCACCTTGAGTTCACTTTTATAGCATCAATAATGATTATACTTGTAGAATATGCCTGTTGACATAATTTTAGATTCTTGGAATGTTAGAGGCATTCAAGATAAAGCGAAAAAGTCACTATTATTTCATATGATCTTTAAATCACAGGCTAACATTTGTTTTATTCAAGAGACCCATATTTCACGTATTGATTGGAATAAAGAGTTAAAAAATGGATCAAAAGATTATAGCTTCAGGTGACTCATCTAACTCCAGAGGTGTAGCTATAATCATTAAACAAAAATTCATTGGGAATATTATTGATGAGAAATTTGATGATGAGGGAGGTGGTGCTTATTTACGCTTCTATTGTTGGTTTGGACAAACCCTATTAATTTTAAATCTATATGGCCCATGTAATTCACAACATTTGTTCATTTTAAAATTTACAATATTCTTGCATCCTATAAGGATCATCATATTATAGTGGGTGGTGACTGGAATGCAGTTATAAACCCTGTAATTGATCGTTCCGCTCCACTGTCACCTATAATCTTCAATCTACTCTGGCTATAAATGATTTGATGACAGAATATAATTTAATAGATCCCTCCGCACTGTTAAAAGTATAAACAAGAATGATATATATACTTATTATTCTAAGTGCTATCATTCGTGGTCCAGATTAGACTTCTTTCTAATTTCAGATTATATTTCAAAATATATTGTGGACTTTACTACAGAACC
Organism: Protopterus annectens; assembly: GCF_019279795.1. Taxonomy (NCBI): domain Eukaryota; kingdom Metazoa; phylum Chordata; order Ceratodontiformes; family Protopteridae; genus Protopterus; species Protopterus annectens. The sequence continues at coordinate 548,554,859 of NC_056726.1, read as the reverse complement.
CAGATTATTTTCGGATCACTCAAGAATTTCACTAAAATTGAACATAAAACCCAATATCAAAAATAAAACTATGTTTAATAAGTGGACCTTAAATAATAACTTATTGTCAAATGAAGATATTTGCAAACAAGCTTCAGAAATCCTAAATGAAATGGTGAATAGTCTTGAATCATCAGACATTCCTTATGACATACAATGGGCTGCATGTAAAGCAAGATTAAGAGGTTTATTTATTAGTAAAGCTGCTTTTTCAAAAACAATACTTTAAGAAAGAGGAATTCTTAAAATCAAGAATTTCTTCGTTGGAAAATCATCTTAGTCTGAACTATGATGCTACTTTAGAAAAACAAATTTTTGATTGTCAGAAAGATTTAATTCTGCTTCACCAAAATAACCTCTCCTTAGCTGAACAAAAGCTACTTGCTTCATATTCAGAGTGGGCCCAGGTTCCATCTAAATTGTTAGCAAGAATTATTAAAGTTAACTTCAGAATTCCAAATATTACATCTTTATCTTATAACAACAGATTATATAATACTGATGAAGAGATTATTCAACTTTTCACCTCTCTTTACACTGAGTTATATTCAGGTTCTTCCAATTCTGTTAAAGATAATCACTCAAAATTCTTTTTAGACTCTTTGCAGTTCCCTAAACTTAATGATAATCAGCAAAAACTACTTTCTACCCCTATATCGGTACAAGAAATCTCGGATTCAATAGATAATCTTAAATTGGGTAAATCTCCGGGACCTGATGGTTTTACTCCAGAATTTTTCAAAACTTTCAAACTGGTAGTTCTTCCCTTTCTATTTAAAGTTTACAATCATATAAGAGTTAATGATATCTCAGATATTCATTGGAACACATCCAAAACCATTCTAATTCTAAAAATAATAAAGATAAATCTGACCCAGTAAATTATAGACCCATTTCTTTAATTAACGTGGATATTAAGATTCTGTCATCTATTCTGGCTAACAGATTGAAACGGATTTTACCCTCAATTATCTCGTCAGACCAATCAGGTTTTATGTCTCAGAGACATGCTTGGGATAATACTCTATCTTTAGAGACTATACTTCATCTCATTAAGAAAAATCCAAACCCTATATATGCTTTGATTGTAGATGCATCAAATGCCTTTGACAGAGTATGTTGGAACTTTCTATTTCAAACTATGTTATGTTTTAATATTCCCTTATTCTTTATAAATTTTTAAAAGTTTTATACAAGAATATGTTTACTAGACTATACATTAATGGTCAATTTTCTGCTCCAATAAAGATCACTAAAGGAACAAGACAGGGTTGTCCATTGTCCCCTTTTCTTTTCAACATTTATTTAGAACCTTTGCTATTGTTTATTACTCAAAATACTTTTCATAACATCCCTAGAATTCTTAATACTAATATTCATTTCTCTGCTTTTTGGATGATTTAGTAATCTACTTTCAAACTCCATTATCTGATTACAGAAAAATAATGAATTCTATTGATTATTTTTCTTTGGTTTCCAACTATCTTTTAAATTCTACAAAAACTCATATTTTTCCCTTAAATCATTTAGCACATAAATCTTTTTTGTTTCCAGACGATCATTTTCCGTTTACTTATAATATAAAATATTTAGGAATCAACTTAGAACACAATAATAAATCTTCCTTTCAAAATAATATTAATAAATTATGGAACTCTATATTGTCTGATATGGACAGATGGAAGCATCTAAACCTTTCATTTCTTTCAAGGGTGGCCATTATTAAAATGAATATTCTGCCTAAATTTCTTTACCAATTCTCATCATCTGATCAGATAATTTCAAAAAATTTTTTTGAGTCTGTAAATAAAGCTTTGGCAAAATTCATATGGTTCCCTAAATCTGTTAGAATTTCCTATTCTAGATTGGCATTTTCAAAGGACAAGGGAGGTTTGGGTTTACCTAATCTTTATCTCTATTACTTGATTGTCTCATCCAATAAACTTCTTACTATCTCTATTCAATAACACTTCTTATCCAAATCACTCTTTATGGATAAAATTATGGTATAATTATGTCATTTCTAATAATTTAAATCCTGAAGCTATTCCTTTATCTCTCTGGATAGTTTATTTATTAAAAATATATCTACAGTATTTAAACAAAAGATTAGAGATTTCCAAACCTTACTCAAAATGTGTAAACTAGAAAAGATCTCGCACCATGTTCAGCCAATTCATCTAAACCCAAATATATTATTGGACAATAAACTTTTGAACTTAACAAACTATCCTTTAATTAAAAATCTAAAAGTAGGAGATGTTTTGAAATATCTTGACTTGCCTTTATCTGACTGGTGTAAGTTATTGAAAGTAAACTGGAATTACTCACCAATTCTTACACAACTAAGAGCAATAATTAAAAACAAATTTGTATGTCTGGTCCCCATAGACTCACAATTGAAAAACCTTAACACGATTATCAAAATACTTTCATCATCTGATAAAATGCTCTCAAACTCATATAAATTAATTCTTTAATGATGGACCACAACTGTCTTTTATCTAATGTTTGGTTGAATTATAATTCCCAATTGTCAGAATCTCAGAAAGTCCTGGCTATTAGACACACTAAGGAATTTATCCCTTTTAAAAAATTAGCATACACACAATTAATGATTAATAATGATGCCTACTTTACCCCAATCAAATTAAACAAATTTAACCCAAATAAGTCCCCTTAGGTGTTCTTGCTGTTCTCATCCCCAAGCAGACCTCCTTCATATTCTATGGTATTGTCATTTTTCTCACAGATTGTGGACATCTTTGAAAGTCAGACTGCAGAAAATGGGATATCAAAAATCCACGTTGACGTGGGAATTTGCTATTCTACATATTCCATTGATTCATCTTTCAAAAGTTGATATTCATGTTATCATTTTTATTTGCTCATTACTAAAACTTTATATAATACAAAATTGGATTGATCGTTCTAAATTAAAATGGGTTACTTTCCAGAAAATGGCTTTTATATTTATTGATGCTCAAAGATACTTAGGTGGGAGTCCAAAAAAAAAGCTATTAGAAAGGTTGTGTTAGAAAAGGTTCTAAACATATTAAATAGTTAATGTTAAATATTTTTTTTCCCCTCAGGTTGCCTAACTTGTATATAGTGTACATATGGTGTATGTTTTATTTCTAAATAATTTATCAAAATCTCATGAAGGTTGTTATCACTAGATGAATTGTTATATGTTCATTTATGCCTTCTTGTTATGTATAATCTTTTAATTGTCTTGCTATTCATATAATTAATAAAAAATTTTTTGAGAAAAAAAAAAGAAATGTATAGTTATCCCTTTGGAAAAAAACATGTACCCATGAATTACCACATAGGTGGCAGGACACTAAACATCGAAAGTGTGATGAGAGACTTAGGGACACAGGTGGACAGTGGTCTCACTTTCGATAACCACATCACCACAACAGTCAGAAAATTCTTCTTTGTGGCACACCTCATCACTAAGGGCTTTTCATCCAGAAAAAAGGAGGTCATTGTCCCACTGTACTCATCCCTCATTAGACCCATTATAGAGTATAATGCCCCGTTTGGTATGTACCTCACAAGACATCTGCAACAGCTGGAAAGGCCAAAGAAATACCTCACTAAAAGAATCATAGGCCTAAAGCAGATGCCATATGCTGACTGACTAAAAAAACTCCAGCTATACTCTGTGGCATATCATCTACTCAGAGGCGATCTCTGCTTAACATACAAAGCCATGTCAAACCCTGAGCTGTTGGACATGCTCCACTTAAAAAAAATCCCAATCCATCAGAGCCACACACTCCAGGGATCTAAACCTTGTCATCACAATGAACAAAACATGCTGGAGGGATAGGTTCCTGATCCAGCGACTCCCCATACTCTGGAATAGACTGCCCATACATGTCAAGCAGAGCGTCTCATTGGTCCTCTTCAAAAGCAACCTTGATGATTGGATGGGAGATAGGAAATTCACCCCAGGGATCATGTCAGTTGCCCTGCTAGGCAGGGGTCCAGAGAAGTAAATATTGTGGGAAGAAATATCCAGGGAATTATTATGGCTAGTCTTGCATAGCCCCTAGGGCCTATAGCCTAGTACCAACCTATGAAGATTAGTAAAGTAGAAGTTAAAAAAAATAGAATTTGAAGTTATGGAATACTTACAAAATGAAATGAGTCCCCAGAGTAAGGAGAAAAAGGAGGATCACGAGACATGTGAAGAAGAAATATGGACATGGGAAAGAAAAAGAGATTTAATATGGTGTAATATTTATGTAAAGGAGAAAGCAAAATTAACCAACACAAAAAGAGCAGCACCAAAGATAGTTGAAGAGAAATACAGGCAAAGGAATCCAGACATGGAAAATTTTACAATACAAAAATAAGAAAATAAAGAGGAAAAGTAGAAAAGAGGATTAGTAATGGAGAAGTTAAAGAAATAGAAACTGAGGTTATGAATTACCTTCGAAGTGAAGGGTTTAGAGTAAAAATTCTAATTCAGAAAACACCACAGCAGGATAGAGCAATGGATCCCGAAATTAACAGGAAACCAGTGGAGCGAGTAACATCTGATCAGTTGCTTTATGAAGATACTTTGGAGCCTTTTATAGGAAACCAGTACAAATGTTCAGCAGGAGTTGCACAGCAAGGGGAGGAACAAGAACCTCTGGCAACTCTGATGCAGTCAATGCTGTAGAGTGATACACCAGTGAGTTCCCATATGAAACAGCAACAGAAAACACAGGATGAAACTGAAGAGAACTTGTCACAGGAAGATGCTTGGGAACTTTGTTTACAATGCTCACAGGAAATGAAGAGCAAAGAATGTGCCCTCAGTTTAGAAGAAAATGATCTAAGAGAAGAGTTGCATGATTTAAGAGTGATGGTGAGACATATTAAGGTCAACGAAAGAAACAAACTACAGAAAGTCAATAAAACCCAAAACATTAGAAGTCTGATAAAATAGTTGAACACAGTAATTAGGAATGTCTACAGAGAGTCATGCAATATGGCATAAGTAAACAGGACATACTGCAGTGCAACTAAATTAATAACAGACAAAGGCTTACTATAAAAACATACGGTAGGAAAGGAAAGGAGGGGGAGAAACTGTATGCCATCATGGAAGTATCAAAGAGAAAAAACTATAAAGCAATCAAGGCGAGAAGTGTCACCGTTAGAAGACGATAGAAGAGGGAACCGATCAATAAAAATTCTCAGAAAGATACACATGGTAAAGGCGATGCGCAGTATCTGAATAGATCTGGATGTATCTTACACCACTGCAAATAATAAACTAAAAATATCAGCACAGGCAGAAAAACACATATAAAATATGCAAATAAATATAAAGGAAAAGTACAAAAATTTATTGACGGCCCACAAAAGTTTTATAGAGAATTAGTAAACAAGGCAAAAGGAATCGAACCACCACCAAAAAAAAGATGAAATAGATATATTTTAGAGAAATGCCATGGTGGTGCAGCAGTAGCATTGTTGCCTCACAGCAAGAGGTTCTCCCATTCGATTCTCGGCTGGAGTGGGGGAGTGCCTTCCATGTGGAGTCTGCATCTTCTCCCCGCGGTTGGGTGGGCGTTCAAAAGACATGAGTAAATGGGCATGCCTTTGTTGAAGGTTGAATGTCGAGCTGGCAACTCGGAGTTCACGAAAATCTACTGACACTCATTAGCGGACCGGAGTTCCGCTGTGGCGACCCCCTAACCGGGAAAAGCCGAAAGACAAAAACTACATCTATGAAGATCCTGTGGAACATAACAAAGATGCTAAATGGATAGAAGAAGTCAACGAAAAAACAAGAAGTTCAAACGTACAAGATATGAAATGGGATGAAGTAACGGCCAGAGAGATTGAAACAAAGTTCATAAAAGCTTGTAATTGGAAAACCCCAGGCCTAGATGCAGTACCTAACTTCTGGCTAAAATATTAACATCTTTACATGGAGATTTAGCCATGAGTAAGACCTATTTTATATGCACACGCCTAACAGACACCATTCTGGTTAAACAGCAGTAAAAAACAATATTTCTACTTAACAGTGAACCTGCAAGCTATCCTAAAAACTGTAGACCAAGAACTTGCCTTCCAATGATGTATAACTTATACACTGGAATTGATGTTGACAGATTTTATAGTCATTTAGAAGAAAACTTAATCATGACAATAGAACAAAAGGGTAATAAAAGAAAGTCATATGGAAAAAAGGATCATTTGTTGTTAAATAAATTCATAACAGAGAACTGTAAAAAGTGGAAGAATCAACGTCTGGCATGGATAGAATACAAAAAAAGCATTTGACAATATCCCACATAAATGGATAAAACAGTGCTTAAAAATGTGTAAGATGCACACTACACTGATCAATTACATTACAGTGACCATGAAACAGTGGAAAACAACTATGCAGTTAAGCTATGATAAAGGACAAATTATTATTACAGGGATAGAAATTCAAAGGGGGATATTTCAGGGTGACCCTTTGTTACTGCTGCTCTATTGTCTTGCCCTTAACCCATTAAGTTGTCTCCTTAACAGATCAGGTCATGGCTATAATTTGACACCCAGAAAACAACAAAGTGCAAAGACTTCTCATTTTCTTTTTGTAGATGATTTAAAACTGTATAGTTCATCAGATGAGGAACTGAAAGCACAACTGCAAGTGGTCAAAACTTTCTCAGATGATATAAGAATGTCATTTAGTCTTGATAAATGCGCAAAAGCAACCATTAAAGCAAGAGAGCTGCAGCACCAAAAAAATATCAGTTCGGAACAGGAACGTGATATAAAAGAACTCGAGCAAGAGGGAGTGTATACATGTTTGGGAATTGATGAGGGACAAACAAATGTGACTAAAACTCAGTATAAAACATTTCAGAAGACAAAAATTAATAGTAAAAACAGTGTTGACATCTAGGAACAAAGTCCAAGCTATAAACCAATTTGCTCTTCCTGTCCTAAATTACAGTTTTGGAGTGATTGATTGGCCCCAAAAGGTGTTGGATAGGTTAGATAGGAAAACAAGAAGGATGATTCATGCTCATCAAATGATTTATAAAAATCAGTGCATACCAAGATTACACAGCCCCCGTTCTGAAGGAGGTATGGGCCTCTTTAGTACTGATTACATATATAGATCTGTAACTTTGTGACTGCATACATATCTGCTGACCTCAAAAGACCTTAGTGAAAGTTTGGAAACATTAGGTGAATAAGTCTTAAGATGACTTCCCTACTTAGTTTAGCAGAAGCATATCGGCATCAAGCTGGAATGGAAATCAAAGCAGAAGTACATAAAAAAAAATCAGGCAGCAACTGAATGTGCCAAAAAAACAAACAAAAGAATATAAGGTGATGGATCAGATGAGAAGGCAAGAAATGTGGAAAATGCATAAATATAGTTGCAAGTACAGAAAACTCTTGGAGCAACCTCAGGTTGATCAGGATCGAATGCAGGAATGGTTAAGGAGAGGTGAATTTAAACCAAAAGATGACATATTAATATTGTGAGCCCAAGATAGTGGACTACGTACACATTGGTTTACAAAGTCTACTGAACATGTGGAAGAAACAGACAAATGTAGGTTTTGTATAAAACAAGTGTTAACAATCACATATCTTGCTGCTAGTTGTGACATACTAATGGCAGGAGGACTGTATACTGAAAGGCAAAATAATGTGGAAAAACTGTTGCACTGGGGATTGTGCAAACATTATAATACTGAAGTAGCAGAAAAACACTGTAAACATGTATCACAAAGCATCGTAGAAAATGATGAACTTTATATGGGAAAACCCCATTACCAACAGTTTAAAAAATAGATGCAAGAAAACCCGACATAGTAGCCCACGAAAAGACGACAAACGTAGCACTGATCAATGAAATTTCTACACCCAGTGACTACAATGTCTTACATATACAGACACACAAAATCATAAAATACCAGGATGTGCAGGCAGAAACAAGGACAATGTGAAAGAAGGATAGCCAGACAGTTCCAACAGTAGTAGGAGCAATGTGTCGTATAAAAAAGAATTTACAATCGTACTTAAATATGGTACCAATGCATGAAACTCCATACGAATTGCAGAAGGAATCATTACTAGGCACAACGCAGGTGCTGTGAAGAGCACTTCTGACTAACATCAATGATTGAAACAATACTAATTTCATTAACTTTAATCATACTTTCACTTAGGACTAGGGTCCATTCCCGTCACGGTATTAGAAACCCAAAAGACTTGGAGACATTAAAAAATCAAAAAGTTCACCCAGACTGTGCCACAACTTGTTGTGAGGGAAAGGTTAGTTTGCTTTTGCTTTCTTGTATTTTGCATTACTTTATTTCCTTCTTCTAATTTGTATACTGTGATTTATTTTCTTTATACTGTGTTTTACTTGTATTCTCCTTTTAATTACATATTAAAACTAGGAAAGAGACCATAGCTCTATTTCTTGTGAGTCTCACACAATTTTTTTCACCCTTGTGCTCTGGTGCTGTTTTGTTTTTAAACACAACTGTCTTTCTAGTTACCTGCCCCTTATGTGAATTTGACCACACATCTGTCTCTCTCCCCTTTCATTGGCTGTTTTGAGAGAGTGCAAAATCATCATTTTGTGAAATCACTCCCCATAAACTATTTAAATTTATCGGCCATCCCACTGTATTCCATAGAACCAGAATACAAAGTACCCACCCATTTCAATCTATCTTGCTCTTTTAAAATTAGTGGCTCTCCACTTAGGATGGCTAAAGCTTTAGTTATCCCCTCTTTCATATCTAACTGCTTAGTGCACACCACATTGCTTAGGATATTAACCCACTTTTTTCCATCTTATCTTTAAAATCGCCAACATATACTGCAACACCACTTAGTACTGGGAAGCCCACATTCTGCCACTTAGTAGTCATCTTGGGATTAGTGCTTCTTTCTCCTGGTGAGAGAAGGAGGGACATTATTTCCTGGAGACTGCTGATCACTGGAAAGCCTAATAACTGCTTAATAGGTGCCAGCTTTGAATTTGTGCTTATATTCTGCTCCTGCTGAGAGAAGGAGCAGAGTGCATTGATCCTTGACTGCTTCTGGTTGAGCAGTGTTTGTGCTTGATGTTTCTGATTAGTCTGGTTGCTATTGAAGGCGACTACCAAGAAAAGCCTAAAAACCTTTGCATCATCTGGTACAACAATGTGGATCACCAAAAAGGCTGTGGCCTGCTTCTCATCTTGAGACTGGTACCAATGTTTTGCTTCTGGTGAGAAAAGAAGCAAAGGAGCATTGCATCCCAGCAGAGAGAAGTTGGGGTGAGACCAGCATTAGCAACTCCCCTGCTTTCATCATCCTTGCAAGCTAATTCTTTGTTTTCAGTAAGTACTGCTTGATTTGTTTCTATCTTAAGAATATCTGCCTAAACACTTCATCCTTAAATTTTTAGGATCTACTTATTAGTTTCCCCTTAAGTGTTTGGCAGTGCCCTGTACAGATACCTTAAGTGACATTTTTCCTGTAAAAGCACAACTGAAATTTCACCTATACCTACTTGCACACAGGAAAACTAGTTTGCTGAGACAAGCACTGTCCTCAGAGTTTCAAACTGGATACTCCAGACATTGCTTTACATTCTCACTCCAACTGTCTAAAAAATAAAAAAGGGTCTGTTGTCATGGATGTGAACTTTCCCACTATCTCAGTTACCAGCTTTGTGGATATGGGCATCCTGAGGCAATGTAGAAATTGTCACATGTTTACTGACAACCAGTTCATTCTCAAACAAACTGATATGGTATGTGAGAGATGCATTTATAGAATGTCACTGGAGGCAATGCTCTCACATAAAAGTACTCCTAATGTCAATAAGATTGTCAGTAGTACACATGCTGCAACCATCATACACAATTCAAAGCAGACATATAGACCTATATATGCTGAGGCACTTACATGTAACATTCCTAAACCACAAAGACCTCCTAGATGAAGTACACATAAGAAATACCCTCAGCAGCCCCAAATGCACTCTTACAAAACAACACCCACATCAATATTTTTAAACCGATAAAACAAGCCACCACATAATCCAACATTTTGGTCAATGGAGACTCCGTTGTGAGACATGGTGATGTCCCTCTCACCAGGCTGAGTAAGAAGAAAATCACAGTCAGTTGGTTATCAGGGGCTAGGATCTGCCACATTACGTACATACTCAGGTCATTTGACCACAAGTACCAGTATGACTCAGTCATAATCCATGTGGGTACAATTGACCTGAGACATACCTCCCTAGACTATATTAATAGAGATATCATGGCACTCTCAGAATGTGTGTCCCAGGCTTGTATCAGCCTAGCATTGAGTAGCATTTTACCTTCTCCAAGGATGATGCCACAATACGAAAAAAAGATGATGGACTTTAATAATTGGCTTAGTTTCTGATGTCATTCTAAGGGGGTGCAATATTTGTCAGCACAGGAGGATATGGTCATCAGATCACACTGCTTTGCCAGGGATGGTCTGCACCCCTCCCCTCTAGGCTTTTGAATATTAGCTAAAACATTGTCTTCCCCCGTAGTGCCTTAGTTAGTCAATGCCAAACTGAAAGCACTTTTAACATAGCAAATCAAAACCAAGAAAATCTAAAGATATTACTGCTCAATGTTAGGAGTCTAAACAAAAAGCTCCACTCCCTAGAAACTCTCTTCATCCTAGAGAATGGTGATGTCTGTGTGGTCACCGAGATATGTCTGTGTGGTCACCAAGATATGGTTTAAAGCCATGGACAGCATACCAACAGTGCATAGTTATAATGCCTTCTACACATTTAGACCAGCTACTACACAGACAAGTACTAAAGGTGGAGGTGTCTTGATTTACATAAAAAATAAATATACCTCAAGGCTGGTCAAAGAGGACAATGCACTTAAGCTGTTCTATGTTCAAATCACCATAGGGAAAATCCAGTGCCACTTCCTGGCAAGCTATAGATCCTCCTCTAGGACCCAGGAAACCCATACCATATATTTAAACTTAGTGGAAACACTCACCATCCAACCCAATACCATATTCATGGGTGACTTTAATTACACCCATTATTAACTGGGAATCTTATACGACACCAAATGCACAGGCACAGAGATTCCTGGATTTTGTAAACACAAACTCCCTGGACCAGACTGTCAATACACCAACCTGGGGTGCAACCATACTGGATCTGCTCCTCACTAATATGGGAGAGTGCTGCACACCCCTTAGTGTAACGTCTTCCCTGGTAAGGTCAGACAAAAAAATGGTCTCCTTTGAAGCAAAAATAAAACCTGGACCCCCAGCTAACTATGGAATACTCAGGAACTATTCTAAGCCTAACTTTCTGCTATTAAGTGATAACCTGGCAAAATTTCAATCCCCCATTAATCCTGAGAACACTGCTGCCTATGCAGAACTGTTCAAAGAAAGCCTCTACAAACATGTTAATAGCTGCATACAGGCAACTGTACAGAACTAACTCAAAAAGCAAGCCACCCTGGTGGAATCACAAAATCAATAGGCTGTATAACAGAAGGAAGAAAATCATGGTAAAAATTAGGAGGTGCACACCCCTTAGTGTAACATCTTCCCTGGTAAGGTCAGACAAAAAAAATGGTCTCCTTTGAAGCAAAAATAAAACCTGGACCCCCAGCTAACTATGGAATACTCAAGAACTATTCTAAGCCTAACTTCCTGCTATTAAGTGATAACCTGGCAAAATTTCAATCCCCCATTAATCCTGAGAACACTGCTGCCTATGCAGAACTGTTCAAAGAAAGCCTCTACAAACATGTTAATAGCTGCATACAGGCAACTGTACAGAACTAACCAAAAAGCAAGCCACCCTGGTGGAATCACAAAATCAATAGGCTGTATAACAGGAGGAAGAAAATCATGGTAAAAATTAGGAGGTGCAGCACCCAGCAGGATAAAAGCACTCTCTTCAAACTAAACAAACAACTCAGAGGACAAATAAAGTCTACCAAAGCCAAATTTGAGGCAAATTTGCCATCCAAGGCCAAGGACAAACACAAGATATTCTTCAGTTATGTCCACATCCTCAAAGGCAAAACATATTTGTGTGCAGAGCTCATTTTAAATGGAACCACCTATACTGAGCCAGAAGATACAGCAAACGTACTGGCCGATAAATTCATCTCCAACCTGTATTCTTTTTAAGGTATCTTAACTGGTGTTTCAAATGTTGTGTGTAGAAAAATTAACTCTGAATATCAGATGTTGAACAGACAACGGTGTCTCATTGATCAAAATATTTTCAAAAGTAATGAGAGCTGTTTCAGTAAGTTAGGTTAAACAATTAATTTTGTGTATAAAAAGGAGACAAAATATCAAAAATCATTTTTAAAGGGGTTTCAGAAAATATCTAGGTGTATTACAGAAGTAAGCCCCAGCATACCTCAGGAGGGCAGGGGGCACAAGAATAGAGTACAGGGAACTTGTCACGTAACTGATATGGAATGTCACAAAAAAAAACTACTTTGAATGACCATGCTTCGATAAACAGCATTTTATAATTTCATGCAGCCAAATTTTAAGGATAAATAATTTTACACAATCATTTTTTATATAACAGAATTTCATATTTTATAAACCTATTTTTACATTTCATATTTTAATATATATTATTGTAAAATTTGATTATATTAGATGCACATGTCACATTATGCTTACAGTGATTTTTGAATACTAGCCTTAAATATAAATAATTTTATATATATATATATATATATATATATAATGATTTTTACTTTGTTGTTCTGGTTCATCAGAACTGACCATAGGTCGGTCATGTGATTTACTTACTATTTAATTGATGTTGCAAAGAGGTCTGACTTTTGTACTGACATAGTTAGTTCCTTGGTTGATTTCTTGGGGATGAAAGCACTAAAATAAATTCTTGTAAAAAGATTTATTATGAGTTGCTGGTGGTTGGCATACATTCTTTTAGAGACCAGGTTATTTTTATTCTGAGTGCTGGTTTATTGGTGCATTCTAAACACTGTATTTTTGGTTACTGGTCAAAATATCTCACAGTTTTGAGGTCCATGGTTCAGTTGTGAACTCCAGTTACTGTGTGGACCTGCATACTCTTGCCATGCCTGCATGGTTCCCTCCAAAACTTTACAGCTAGCTTGGCTATTTTAAATCCTATCTATTAATATATAATGGGTTCACTTCTTAATTTTGAAAGATCAGATTCATAATAACGAACCAAGAATCTCGAGGTTCTGAAATCTTGAAATTAAGAAAAAAAAAATGACAACTGCTAAAACTATGTTTTTGCAGAGGGGGGCAAGCCCCCTGCACCTACTACACCCCTGCAACCTAAATATACGAACTCAGAGATTGCTGTACAGTGAAGAGAACGGTACTGTACAGTGCAGAATGGGAATATTACTGTTCTCTTCACTGAGCGTGATCTCGGAGTTACTATATTTAAGTTGCAGGGGATGGGGGGGGGTGCAGGGGAGCTGGCCCCTCTGCAATAATGTGGTTTTAGAGGTTGTCATTTTTTTATTTTCTTTTATTTAGAGATTTCAGAAGCTTGAGGTTCTGCGTTCGATATTATGAATCTCGAGATTATGATCTTTAGAAATTAAGAAGTGGACCGATATATATATATATATATATATATATATATATATATATATATACACACACACACACACACACACATATGTATATGTTCTCTGCCTGACCACTGCTGATCTCTGGCTGCATTTGATAGTGAAGTGAAGTTATTTAAGGTTAGTTTATTTCTGTTTTTATCTTTTTCTTATACTGCCTTTGACATTTTTTGGTTCTTTTTGGAGTTTTAAGAGGTTGTGGCTAGGGTCAGTTAGAAAAGACTTATTTTGAAGACAGTGACTAACATCCAGCTAATTAGTGGAATGAGTTGAGAAACAGCATCCCTCATTTAACTATAAATATTTAGTGGCCTCTTTATTTAGTGGTAGTGTTTGCTTGACTTGCTGGTCTCTGCCTGACTTACTGACCTTTGTCTGCATTTGAACTTGGTTTGAAGTTATTCATTTAAGGTTTGGTTACTACTATTTTTACCTTTCTCTTATATTGCATTTTGTTTTGTTTTTAAGTTTTTTGGTGGCTTTTGAGTTGACCACCCTTAGAATAAATCTGATTTTAGACACTCCTCCAAGTCTTAGCTTATCGGCTCTTTCTACTGAGCACTTAAATATCAACTGGGAAAGGCACTCCCCTTAGTATCTTAAACTTGAATAATCTTCTGTTTCCTACTGTCCCAACTACTTAAAGATTGCACTTTATTCAGCTGCTTTTACTGTATTCTGTGCTTCTTCCTGTTTCATTTAGCTTCCTGCTGCACATTCTGAAAGTGTTCAGTTGCATTTAATCTGCTGCATTCATTACTACTTATTAGTAGCCTGATTACATTGTAACTGTTATTCTAAGCCTCTTAGTTTTGATGTAAGCACTTGGACTCTAAACCAGTTATTTTACATTAGGAACGTCTGTGATCTACACTCTTGTGGCAGGAGGGGATAGCCTATGCCCTTCTGAACTGGGATTTGCTGGTTGAAGGCTTATTGTGTCTGTTATTCTAAGTGTCTTAGTCTTAGCTCTGGTTTAAGCACTTGGATTACAAGCCAGTTATTTTACCTTAAGAAGGCTTGTGGTCTGCACTCTTCTGGGAGGAGATGGTAGCCTCCACCTTTATGGGCTGGGAATTGCTGGTGAAAGCTTATTTCGCCTCTTATACTAAGTGTCTCTGTTCTGGTTGAAGCACTTGGGCTCCAAACCAGTTATTTTACATTAGGAGGGTTTGTGTTTTACACTCTTGTGGCAATACTATCTATACAGATTTGTTAAACTACTACAGCATCTAGTTAGGGCATAGCTGGGCATTGCTCATCAAGTTCCTTGTCTTATTGACCTATTCAATATTTAAATCAACCTCAGTCATTCTTAGTACATCAATAGCCATGCATATACACTTTCCCACTTTCTCTGATTCAGATGGATTTTCTGAAACATTGTAGCAACCACCTCATGTACACTGACCACCCACTTATTCTTAATTAAACAGGCAAAGTATGAAGGAGGTGTAAATACATTTCAAAGCTGGAGGCAAAACCCTCTCGTACAACCAAAACTAATCCTACAAAGGTGGTCAGTGACACTTGCACAATGCTGAGACCCTACACTTAAAACTACTTATGCTGAGGCACTTACTGGTAACCTTCCGAAAATACTAAGACCTCCTGCATACTACAATCAAAGAAAGGGCCATCTGCCTTCATCTAAACAGTATGTTAAAACACCACCCACAGCTACATATAGTGACACAGTTTCCAGTGCCTCTACTGCTAAGCCCTTAAGTCAAATCAGAGCACAGCCAAATGTCCTGGTCATTGGGGAGTCTACAAAGAGGCAGACCAATGCCCCCTCACCAGACTGAGTAAGGAGAGAATCATGGTTACCTGACTTTCTCAGGCTAGGATCCAATAAATCACACAGGTTCTCAGGTCACTGAACCACAGGTACCAGTGTGACTCCATCATAGTCCATATGGGTTGTTCATGACCTGAGATGTACCCCCCTTGACTATATGAGGCCAGACATGACTGAGCTGAGTATGTGTCTCAGGCAGGGATGAACCTAGCACTGAGCAATATACTACCTTCTTCAAGGATGATGCCACGCTACCAATAGGAAATGATTGATTTTAACCAGTGGCTTATCTTCTGGTGTCAATCCAAGAGGTTACAATATTTGACAGCTTAGGAAAACTTGGTTGACACACCATGCTATTTTGCCAGAGATGGTCTGCACCCCTACAGGCTTTTAGATATTTGCAAAGACTTTTTCCTTCCCCATAATTCCTTTTTTAGGCAATGCCAAACTGATAAAAGTACTGACTTAAATGACCTATGAAGGAACAGTACTACTCAATCCTAGAAGTCTTAACAAAAAACTCTGGTCCCCGAAAACCTTCCTCTCCCTGGAGAGTGTAGACATCTGTGTAGTAATTGAGACATTATTTAAAGCTGCACAGAGTGCCGAAGCAATGCTTAACACCTTCAGATCTGCAAATGCACAACAGGGAATGAAAGGTGGAGTTGTGTTGGTCCATATTAAAACCAACCTCACAGCCAGACTAGTTAAAGTGTATGACCCAGGGGAACTCATACATGTGCAGCTCACCATAAACAGGGTCTCGCATCATATCCTTGCAACATATAGGTCCCCCTTCATGTCCCAGGAAGCCCATACTACCTATCTCAATGTATTAGGGTTCCTCACTGTTCAATACAAGATGATAGTCATATTTTCTCAACTACCCATCTATAAACTGAGAATCATACACCACTTCTAATGTAGAAGCCCAGCGATTCCTAAACTTTAACAGCAATGTCCTGGAACAGTTGGTCCAATCTCCTACCAAGGGGTTCAGACATCCTTGACCTTGTACTCGTGAACATTGGGAGATGATCTTTGCTCATCAGATCTGACTATAAGGCAGTATTACTTGAAATAAATATTAAATCCAGGGATCCAGCAAAACCAAAAATCTTTAGGAACTATTCCAAGGCTGAACTCTCTCTAGTAAGCGACACCTTGGCTAAATTGCAAGCACCCCCCCAAACCCAGTAAATACCATGGCATATGCTGAGCTATTTACAAAATCTCTGTACAACCACACTGATAGATGTATAGACTGAGTTGAGCCCATTCATATTACAAATAAGACAAACTCAAAAGACAAGCCACCCTTGTGGAATCACAATATCAATTGGTTATACGACAAAAGAAAAAAAAATCTTGGCCAAGTGTAGGAGGAACAAAGCTAAACATACAAAAGCCCCCTGAACAATCTAAATAAGCAGCTAAGAGGCTAGATTTGAAGAAAAGATAGCACCTCAAAGGACAACCATAAAGCTTTTCACAGCTATGCCCATAACCTCAGTGGAAATACACAACAATGTGCAGAACTTATTGTAAATGGCATCAACCACACTGAACCTGAGGCCACTGTCAACCTTTTGAATGACACGTTCAGCTCAAATTTCCTTCCCCACCACCCCACATAGCCCAAAGGAAAAGTATACCACAATTACCCTCAGCCACTACTAGGGAACAGGTCATCAGTGCACATTCCAAGGCCAATAACTCTGAATCAATGGGCCCTGATAACATAGGTTCACAGGTTGGTACTAGGCTATCGGCCCTAGGGCCTATACAAGCCTGGATATTTCTTACCACAATATTTACTTCCCTGGACCCCTGTCTAGCAGGGTGACTGACGTGATCCCCTGGGTGAATTTCCTATCTCCCATCCATCCTGGGATGATTAATAAACAGCATGTCTGCAAGGCCATGGAACGTATCATCATGGAACTTATAAACAAAGACAGTGATAATCTCCAAACTCTGGACCCCACTCAGGTTGGGTTTGTAAAAGGCAGATCATGTCTCCTAAACCTGAAAGACTTCTTTGAAGCAGTCACCAAAGCCATAGACAAGGGTAAGGTGGTTCAAACAATCTATCTAGATCTTGCCAAGGCTTTCGACACCATCCCCCACTCAGCAATTATAGATAAACTCACTAAACTAGGTAGAGATCCCTATGTCACAAGATGGGTTGCCAACTGGCTCACTGACAGAACCCACACTGTGAAAGTAGCAGACTCCAAATCCGACTTCAGACCAGTGACAAGTAGAGTATCACAGGGTTCAGTCCTGGGTCCTCTCCTGTTTGGTATCTACTTCTCTGAAGGTCTTTGGTTAACAAAGTTCGCAGATGACTGCAAACTAGGAGCCATAATCGAAACTCCTAATGATGTGGACATCCTACAAAAGGGCCTCACTGAGACAGATGCCTGGTGTCAAAGCCATGGCCTCAAGCTCAATGCCAAAAAGTGCATTGTCATCCCCTTTGGTAAAAACTCTGTACCTATGAACTACAACATAGGCGGTAGTATACTTAACACTGAAAGTGTGATAAGAGACCTTGGGACACAGGTGGACAGTAGTCTCTCCTTTGATAATCACATCGCCACAGTAGTCAGGAAATCCTTCTATGTGGCACACCTCATCACAAAAGGTTTCTCATCCAGAAAAAAAAAGAGGTCATTGTTCCCCTCTACTCATCACTCATTAGACCCATTATATAGTACAACGCCCCTTTTGGTATGTACCTCACAAGACATCTACAACAACTGGAAAGGCTGCAGACATACCTCACAAAGAGGATTACCAGCCTCAAACAGATGCCCTATGCAGACTGTCTCAAAAAACTCCAGCTGTACTCCGTCGCATATCGCCGTGATCTCTGCCTAACATACAAAGCTATGTCAAACCCAGAGCTATGGGACATGCTCCACTTAAAGAAATTCCAATCCCTCTGAGCTACATGCTCTAGGGACCTAAACCTTGTCACCACAATAAACAGAACATGCCGGAGGGATAGATTCCTGTCCCAGAGACTTCCCATACTCTGGAATAAACTAACTATGTATATCAAACAAAGCTCCTCATTAGCACTCTTCAAGAAAAATCTTGATGATTGGATGGGAAATAGGAAATTCACCCCGGGATCACCTCTGTGGCTCTGCTCGACAGTGGCACAGGAAAATAATTTTCTTGGGTGGCAAAAGCCAGGGTACCTTTTTGGCTGGGCTTGTATAGGCCCCAGGGCCAATAGCCTAGTAGCTACCTATGAAACATGACCTCTCTGGTCCACTGAATTACTTTTCAACTTGAGCTTTCAGTCAGGTTTTGTGCCCAAAGAATGGATGATAGCTACAGACATTCCCCTGCACAAAGGAGAGCCAATCACTGATCCGGGTAACTACATGCCCATAAGTCTTACAAGCCTCATATGCAAGGTCATAGAAAGAATAATAATGGGGAAGATATATGTAACCTGCAAACTCTGGACACATCATTGTTTGGCTTTGTTAAAGGAAGGTCATATGCCTATTAAATTTGTTGGACTTTTTTAAGAGGGTCACCCAAGCATTGGATGAAAGCAACTGTGCACGCAGCTTGACTCGATCTAGCCAATGCTTTTGATATAATACCCGACTCAGGCATTATAGACACACTCACAAATTTAGGTATAAATCCTTTTATCATTCACTGGATAGTCAAATGGCTCACTAATAAGACACACAAGGTCACAATAGGTGAGGCTACCTCCATCAAGAGGCCAGTTTCTAGTTGAGTCTCTCAGGGCTCAGTACTGGACCCACTCCTCTTTTTGCCTCTTTTTCACTGAAATGGAAGCAAATGCAGAAGATTTATGCCTGAGTGAGCTTGTAGATGATTGCAAGCTGGGGGTTATCAATGACTGCCCTGCAGGCAATAGCACTCTTCAAGAAGTTCTATCTCTGACTAACAAATGGTGCCAAAGCCATGGTCTTAAACTCAGTAATGCATAATTGCACCCTTTGGGAAGTCAACCATCCTGGCTAATTACCATGTTGCTAATATGCCCCTAGGAGTCAACCCATTGGTCATGAATTTGGGTACGCCCATTGACAGCAGCATTACCTTTGACCTTCACATGGCCTCAGTGGTGAGGAAATCCTTTAATGTTGTGCAACTTAAAAGTAAGGCCATGGTATCTAGGTCCAAAGAGGTCATTATTCCACTGTACTCTGCCTTTATCAGTCCAGTCATAGTATACAATGCTCTCTTTCGGTATCTACCTGACCGCACATTTGCAGCAACTGGAGCAACCTCAGAGGGTCATTACAAAAATGACACAAGGCATAACAAACCTACCTTGTGCACAGTGCCTTCAAGCCCTTTCCCTCTACTTAGTCTCTTACTGACTGCTGATGGGAGATCTATGCCTGGTTTACAAGGTATACACAAATCCTGCACTTATGAATCCCCTCCATATTTGTAAATCAAACAGTACCAGAAATACAAGGTCTAGGGACCTGAATGTTGTCAGTGACTTAAACAGAACATGCTGGAGACACAGACTGTGTCCCAGAGACTGCCCTTCATATGAAACAGGCTTCCCATCCACATAAAGCCAAGTTCATCTATTACCCAGTTTAACCACAACATAGACAAGTGGACGGGGAATCAGAAATTTACACCAGGCCTGGCACTCATGTCCCTTATGGACCGAGGTAGCTTATAATGCCTGTCCCCCAATGTCCTGTTTAGATATAGGACATCATTATTCTTTCAGGAAAATGTGGCTAGTCTAACAAAAGCCGCTCTTGCTCTGTGAGTATATATATAGATGTATATGTACGAATATATATATATATATATATATATATATATATATATATATATATATATATATACAAATAGATAGATGGATTGCAGATACAAGCAGAATTTAACTTTACCCTTCTGGTCTGGTCATGGTTGAAAAAGCTATATGATGGCTTGTTCATTGGCCCAGTTATATGTAGAATCTTCATAGGATTGCTCCTATAGTATGTCAACATTTAAGTTATGTAAAATGTGTCCTTCTGAAGTTTATGGAAATGCACAATAAAGCATGCCCATGGTAGCCTCTCTTAATGGCAATCAGACTTCTTGCATTTACTCTTGATATATTTCAGTTTAACACTATTACTCTAGGGGAAAATCTCAAGTATTCTGATGTGATTATATTTTTTCTGCAGCGACATCACCCTCTTAATAACAATGGTGCCCTAAGCAGAAAAATAAGCCTACAGCATTTACATCAATTGCTGTGTTTTCAGTCAGAGGTACACTCAATTACATGCTCCTTAAGAAAATTGAGGTCTGGATTGCAGTACAGGGCTCTCTGACTTTGAAGTCCAATTTCTACATATCTGCTTTTTAGATTAATCTTGAACAATTACTTAACTGACTTTTGAAAAAGCACAAGGCTATAGAATGCATGCATATTACCATAAAATAAATGTTGATGCATCCACCTAACTTCTGCTCAAAGTAAATTACCTGTGCTAGGAACCAAGTTGTACAACGTTTTAAAGTGGGTTCATTTTGCAAGAAAAAAGCCTATAAGAGCAGACTGCATTATATATAACTGTAGATTACTGATGCAAACATACTTGTGTACAGAAGTGTATTAAATGATATAACTGGGACTAACTTAATATGCCAAACACTTGTTACTGAGCCATAGCTCAAGTTTGAAAATAAAGTGCATTAACTCTGCAGTATCAGCCGTCCAGAATGAAATTTACCCATGTTCTCTGATCTAATTCTGAAAAATTAAAAAAGAATGCTGTCTGAAAAAAGGAGGGCTTGCTAAATATGTCTCTAGTACCAAGAAACAAATTTGTAATGCAGTCACCCAACACTTTTTCCTGTTAAATTTACCTGACTATGAACCAAATATCCCTGCACTGTCTTATTGCAGAATAATTATCTCCTTGAGTTCAATGATGACTTTAGCAAGTTTTAAAAGTAGAAGGAAAGGTGGAAGAATCCTTAACGAGCACTTCTAGGCTGTATGCACAGGATACTAAACTCAGAATATAAACTAAAGGTTCACATTACCATAACTGCTATTATTCACATGAATAGCATTATGCTGTCATTGACAGTTTTCTGGGGGAAAAAGGAAAACCACTCATGTATGTGGGAAAAAACACGAAAACACAATGGTTTACTTAACAAGACACAAGAGGCTAAAAATAAGAACAGGATTATTCCAAATTGTGCAAATTTACTTTAATGTCACACCAGACCATTATTGTGATGACCTGTCATTATATTCATTCAGTGCTACAGCTGCGTCCATGGGTCTACAGCTTTTGAACCGGCATTACCCCAAGTGACCTTACCTTCTTCAATGGTCTGGGTATTGGGGAGCTTAACCAAAGGAGGATGAGTATCAGTGGTTGATGACAATTTTGCATATCCTGCTGCAGGAGTACCATTTGAGGATCCAGCTCTGGTGTGTACTCTATGTATGAATATTGGGAGTCAGCTAAGGAGTGATACACATTGTAGCTGGGCATAGGTGCTAAACAGAATTATGTATCAAACCTGGGACTTAGCAAAACAAACATTTCTCATGGTTTGTGAATTTATTCCCAAGGATTACTAACACTGCAGGAGTTCTGCCTTTTGTTGTCAAGCGTTTGTTACTGCACTTGAGCTCAAAAACAGTTTGTTTTACAATAAGAAGGTTTTATTCTTTACTCTGGTGGGAAGGCTGATTCAAACCCATCCAAGTTGGAAACTGCTGGTGGAAGGCAAATTGTATGTTTATCTGATTGGCCTGCAGGCTTAACTGTGTAAAAGTCTTTCATCCTGCTGGTATAAAAGCCTCATGTCTGTGATAGCCATGCCTTATATATATGCAGACCTCTCCAGTTTAAAATCCTCTATGGGAAACACTCTCCATAGTCGCCCACTGTTAATAGCTGGTCGAAGACTTGATGGTTTGTGCAGAGGGCAGCACCACTGCAGGTCATCCTATATTATACGACTAAACATTCTCACTTAGACCTGACTCTCCCCTACTACTTCCAGTCTACTAAGGATCTGATATGAGAGAGAGAGATGATTCCCTGTCATCTCTATTTGTGGCCTGGTGGATATGGGCATCCTAAGGCAGTGTAGTAACTGCCTCATGTTCAAGGACAACCACTTAATTTTAGAAAAGAGAAATACAGTATGTGAGAGATGTAAATTCACAATGCCATTGGATGTAAAGCTCTCCCATGCGCACACACACAAAATATAAACCAGATTGTCAGTGTTACACCCAAAACACTCATTACCAACACTACGGAACAAAAACATAGACTCACGTATGTGGAGGTACTGACATGTAATCTAGCCAAACCACCAAGGCCTCCTAAAAACATCACTCAGTGGCCCTGTGCACACTCAAAAAAGACAGCAACTCACACTACACATATATGTAACCCCGCTTCACAACAAGGGGATTCAATATCTGTCAGCCTGGGGAGACATGACTGGCAAACCACAATGCTTTGACAGAGATGGTTTGCACTTGTCAACACTTGGCTTCTGAATACTGGAAAAAACTTTATCTATCCCCATAATGCCTTTTTTGGGCTGTGCCAAGTTGTTAAACCCTCCAACATAACAAAAATCACTCACAAACACCTAAAAGTACTTCTGCTCAGCACTAGGAGTCTGAATAAATAACTGCATACCTTGGAAGCACTTCCCCCTGAGAATGCAGACATATGTGCAGTCACAGAAGCATGCTTCAGAGCCATGTAGAACACTCCATCTATCAAAGGCTACATTGCCTTTCATTCATACATACCAATCCCCCTCAGCTCAGGATAAAACAAAGGGAGAAGATGTCTCAATGTTCATAAAGGACAAGTACATTGCTAGCCTGTCCAACAACAATTCACTTGAGCTGCTGCCATGCCCAGCTTTACCATAGGTTCAACCCCCTATCATATGCTTGCTAGCTACAGATCCCCTAACATGAGTCTGGAAACTCACACCTCCTATTTAAACCTACTGGAATCTTTTAACATTCAGCCTAATGCTATATTTATGGATGACTTCAACTTCCCCTCCATAAACTAACAGAATTACATGAGTCATAATTCACTTGCTCAGAAGTTTTTAGACTTTATCTGTGCAAACACCCTGGAGCAACTAGCTAGCTCCCCAACTAGAAGTACAAATATCCTAGACCCAGTACTCACAAACATGGGGGGGGGGGTGCTGCTCCCTCCCATGCATTATCTCCTCCCTGACAAGATCTGACAACAAAATGATCTCCTTTAGTATTAAAACTAACCCAGTACCCCAATCGAACTTCAAACCTGTTAAGAACTTTAAGGCCAATTACCTAAAACGAAGTGACAGCTTATTAAACTTCCAACCACTGTACAATCACATTCATAGCTGCATAGAGGAGGCAGTACCTGTCTGAGCCAAATTTATAATTACCAGCAAAAATAAACCACCCTGGTTATCCTCTAGCATAAATAAGCTATTAAACAAAAGGAAACAAATCCTCTACAAAGCCAAGAAGGAACAGAAAAAACAGTGCAAAAGATGCTCACCAGTCTAAACAAATAAATTAGACAGATGGTCAAATCTGCCAAAGCAAGCTACTAGGCAAATATAGCCTCCCAGGTGAAACAGAACCATAAGGCTTTTTTTTTTTTATAATTATGTTCATAACCTCAGGAGAAATGCTCAGCAATTTGCCAAGTTAATCATGAAAGGCAACACTTAACACCCAGCCTGAAACTATAGCAAATCTGCTGGCCAAAAAGTTTGGCTCAAACTTCTCCCCCAGTCGCCTCCTACCACACCCAAAGAAATACCTGCAACCATCCCCTTACCAGTCATTACAAGAGAACAGGTTCTTATTGCACTCACTAAAGACAAAAGCATAGCCTCCATAAGCCCTGATAACATTCCAGGATGCTTTTTGAATAGCTTAAAACAGGCTCTATCAGGACCACTAGAAACCCTCTTTAACCACAGCCTCTGGATGGGCTTTGTCCCAGAGGAATTGAGGACTGCAACAGTCATTCCTCTACACAAAAGGGGCCGATCAACTGACCCAGGGGACTTCAGACATATAAGATTGAACAGTCTTATCTGCAAGGACATAGAGAGAATTATCATGGACCTAATCAATAATGACATCGGAAATCTCCAAACACTGCACCAGACCCAATTTGGCTTTGTCAAATGGAGGTCTTGCCTGATCAATCTGGTGGGCTTCTTTGAGAAAATCACTAGGGCCATGAAAGAGGGTAAAATGGCACACAATGCTTTATCTAGACCTGGCCAAAGCTTTCAACACAATCCTCACTTGGGGATCGTAGGTAAACTCACTATGTTAGGCATAAACCCTTATATCTTCAGATGGAACACAAACTGGCTCACTGTTAGGAAAATCCAGTTCTGATAAGAAACCTGTTCACAGTGGTGTCCCACAGTGCTTAGTGTTGGGCACCTCCTATTTGGTATAAGGCCTATGTTGGGGACCTATGGCTCACCCAGTAGTTCTCTTTTGACTATAAGCTGGGTACAATCTTTGAATCCTGATATAATGATGACATCCTACAAACAGGCCAAAAAATTGACAAACGACTGGTGCCAAAACCATGGTCTGAAACTAAATGCTGCAAAATGCATAATCATACTCTTCAGTAAATCAGATATCCCTGCAAATTATAATATTGACAGCACACCCCTAAATTTAGACCCAGTTGTGATGGATCTAGGAACACAGATAGATAGTAACCTAAACTTTGCCCACCATGTAGCTACACAGTAGTTAAGAAATCCTTCTATTTGCCTCAACTTACAGGTAAAGGCACAGCATCAAGGTCAAGAAATCATAGTGTCATTGTACTCCCTCCTCACCAGCCCCATAATCAAATACAATGCTCCCTTCTGCATGTACCTAAACAGGCACTTAAACCAAATGGAGTGGCCCCAGAGGTTTACCACTAAAAAAAATACAAACTGTAAGACACGTCTTATGCACATCAGCTAAAGGCTCTATTATCTCCTTACTCCGTCACATTGTTTATTGAGAAGTGAGTTATGCCTGTCCTGCAAGGCATTCTCTGATCCAGCCCTGATGAAAATGTTACACATTTCCAAGAAAAATAATACAAGGGCTATGCACTCCAAAGACCTGAACCTTATTTCTGACTCTAACCGAAATTGCTGGAATGAGAGAGTTGTATCTCAAAGGCTACCTTGTCTATAAAATAATCTTGCCATCTTCATAAAACAAAGCCTGTCCTTCACGCTCTTCAAAAATAATCTGGATAAATGGATGGGAAACCGTAAATTCATTCCCAGGGCACTGACAATGTCCCTTATAGACAGAGGTAGTCTGGAAAATGACTAAGGACTCCAACACCCAAAGACAGACTACCTTGTTATTACCCCATCCTATATCTGGGCGATAAAGATATACTACTGTTATACCCTGGGTATTATTGGCTAGGCTTGTAAAAGCTTTTCTACCATTAGCCTAGTAATCGCCTATGAATCTACAAATGGTCAACAGGCTTCTTTCTGTACTCAGGATTTGATTCCTTCAGCTTTCCATTTGCCTGTTGTGTGACTCTTATTAGGTCACTTAAGCAGGTAGTGCTCCTGGGTCACTCCTGATAAGTGACAAGTGTCCAGTAGGCTTACTAGGTTAACAAAGAAAAAAAACAATGCCATTATCACACTCACACAGCTTCGGTCTACTTTGTGTTTCCACCTCAATTCTCCTTTAACCCCAAACTCTTCCATTTCATATTTTTTGAGCTAGGAATCACCATGCTGTCAGGACTACCTACCTCATATCGATAATATTCTAGTATTCCCTACCCCATTTTTACCATCAGCTACAATTCAGCTCCTTGCATTCCTAGGACTCTGATTTCACCATACATACCAAAAATCTCGTACCCTACAACTTCTTCAATGCCTCCTTGGGACTTAATACAAAGGTGTAACCTGTACTTGTGACAGCATCATAATTCACTACATACAAATGCAAAGCCTGTACTTGTGATGGCACCTTAATTCACTTAATACAACCGCAAAGTCTGTACTTGTGATGGCACCATAACTCACTTAATACAAATGCATAATCTGTACTTGTGACAGCACCATAATTCACTTAATACAACTGCAAAGCCTGTACTTGTGACGGCACCATAATTCACTTAATACAACTGCAAAGCCTGTACTTGTGACGGCACCATAACTCACTTAATACAAATCCATAATCTGTACTTGTGACAGCACCATAATTTACTTAATACAAATGCATAGCCTGTATTTGTGAATACGTGGTTATTGGTGGCTGTTTTTGGAAAAAAAAAAAAGACAGACCAACAGAACTGCATGCTTTGCCCTCTTGAATAATGTTATAGACCAACTCTGAAAATATACATCTCCTTGCAACATGCCTCAACAGATCAATAATGACTGACAAAGTATATTAACAAAGTCTTAACTGTAAGACTGTTCTCATTTTCCTATAACACTGAGATATCCTTGTTCCGAATTCTTTACATGTGAAGCTCTACTCAGTGCTGCAAAAACAACTCTGAATACTTTAAGGGCGCACAATGACTCAACTGCCTTGCCTGGCAAAAAAAGAAAAAAAAAATACTCCCACACTCTATCGCTGATGTTTAGCTCACTGACCATTTTATTCACTTCTTGAGATTCAGATGTGAAACTAATGTGTTGATTTCAATACTGCAGACTACACTCAGTGTACCTCTGAGCTACTTCAATAAAACGCCTTCCTTTAAGGCTTCTAGAATTTTCACACTGAAATTTTAACTTTTCCTTCAGCTTCCTTTATATTTAAATCATGTATTGCCCTAAGAGTTAAGTGATTTTTCTCCTGCTTTTTTCACATACTGAACTGCACTTAATGGCATCCTTCTGTTAGGAATTCAGTGCCCTGGGGACATTGCTGTTAACGAACCAATTAAACCTACATACGTAAATACAAAGGCGTGTAAGTAATTATACTAATGACAACAATGCTAGCATGCTTCTCCAATATATGTGTGGTCACTGATCTATTACATTTTTAAGAATTACTTCTGCCATTTGGATTATCCAATTCTCTCTCCAGCCTTGTTTTGTTCTGTCTAGTCTTAGACACATTGTTTATAACGGTAGCAAAAGCTGCAGTAAATATTTCATATCTGGTAATCACCTGAAAAATGCATGCTACTTTACTGTTCCGAATGCCCTGATAACAACTGAATGTACCATATTATTGACTGTACTGCAACATCTTTATTGCACTATGCCATTCTGCCCTAGGTCATGGCTGAAGAGAGTCCATGGACCAGTTCAACCGCTCAATTAACCATTAAATAAAAAATAATTTTTTCTGACTTTTGTCTGGATGTTAATACTAGTAAAAGCACTCCCAAGATAATGTAACGTGTATTTCAGTTTCTCAACATTACAGCCATGTTCTAATCAACAGGTTAGCATGCATGAACCTCTGCTGTTTTATTTGAGATATTCTTTGATTCCAGGCTGCCTCACTGACAGCTGAAGGAGATATCACAATTCTACACATTATTTGACCTACCTGCTTCTGGCCTGAGGACAAGGTTTTCTAGACAAAAAAAAATCCTTCTTAAAATTTATTTCAAGACTGGTTTATTTTTTAGTAGAATTTAGAACAGAAGATGCCATTAAAAAAGGAATAATTAGTAGAGCATGTAAAATATTGCATGATAACAATAAGACTCAATCAGAGAAAGTTAAAAAGGAATTGGAAGAGAGATTGGATAGGCAAATCACAAAGAAACAATGGGAGGATAGATGTATGTCTTCCAAATATGCAATAAAATCTAGAAGATTTAGGATTTTTGCTTGGAAATATTTACATAGATATTTGTATAGCCCAAGTAGACTTGAGAGAATTTTTCCTCAGGTAGATAGCAAATGTTGGAGGTGTGACAAGGAAGAAAGAGGTTTTTGGGAATATATTTTCTGGGACTGCAGTGATTTGGCATTTTTTAAGGATTCCCTGTGGGATGCACTGTCCGATATGTGGGGTGGCTGATTTTTGTGATGAAGGAGATGATACTTCTGAGCTATGAAACAGAATCAGAATTGCCTAGACATGGTAAGGCTTTGTTGTCTGGGATAGCTGCCAAAAAAAGCAATTACTAGAAAATGGAAATAAAATCTAAATCAACTATATTAGAAGTAGTGAATATAGAAAGAGAGATAAAACTGGAACTCAGATCTTTAGGAAAAGGTAGGAGCAAACTACATAGTAAAAATAGGAATTGTGGGAACAATACATACAGGGCAGGAATGAGGTTTAAAAGAAGACAGGGATTAAATGAGCTATGTAATATTAAACTGAAAATGACTGGGTAGATTATAAGTGATGTACAATGTTTGCAACTGGGAGTGTGTCAGTATGGTTTGTAATGTAAAATGCTTGCGACTGGGATTGTGTCGGTGTGGTTTGTTTTCATATATATAAATGTATGATTGCTTCTGTCGTAAGCGATGGTTTAATAAAGATGTTTCTTTTTTAAAAAAGGGGAGGAATTGAATAATTTATGTAATGTTGATTAGGTTATATGATATATAGCAATATATGTGAAGCATAATGTTTGTTAATTTTAACAATACAGTTTCATTAATTTTATATAAATGGAAATGTGCCTGTGTCGCAAGTGATAATTTAATAAAGGTGTAAAAGACCTGTCACATGAAAACACTCCATAATAAGCTGCTATGTAAAAGTCTTGGCACCATTAGATCACACAGATGGGGCACAGTCATTAGGTGCAATGAGTACACCGAATTCTTTCTGAAATTTCAGAGGTACTAACAAATAGCTCCAAGAAAGCTGAAACCACAAAGGATCATGAAAATAGACAAATATTGTAGGATTGCCTCTGATAAGAAAATGAAATTCTTAATAACACAATTAACAAGCAACTGTAAGGGTCAAGGTCACAATTTTAATGCAGTAGTTACCCACCATGACTTTTGGCAATGGAGCAGCAACTACCTAGCCAAAAAAAGACTTTAATCAACATGTGAAACTCTTAGATGTTCTCTCTGCTAACAGGAGAGCTCTACACAAACAAGCTAGTAATAAAATTTAATCTGACCCACCTATGTCAGCTTGTACCTACTGGTGAGATAAGGCACTGCTGCTTCTTTTGTTAGTGACTTCAGAAGTGGATGTCCTCATCATAACAGATCTGTAGGAGTGGAGCCATCCCTTGTAACTTGTAGGACCAAGGCTGCAGGCATTAGGCCTGCTCCAGACTGTAGAATTTCCTAGGCTTTTAGGTGCCAGCAGTGTTCCAGAATACACCATCCCAGCTCTCCCTTTTCACAACTAAAGCAGCTGCACTCATTCAACATACTTCCGCAATAAAAAACACTGAAAACATTTCGGCCAAGGTGAGCAAGTTAGGCTGGGTGGTTAGGCAGAATGGACCCATACCTATCCTTTGCACCTGGCAAGAAGAAGTGGGTCCATCTTCATTACCCGTTAGGGCACAGTCATAAGCTCTTCCAAATGGGTAGACCCTAGACCACCACTTTGTTGACAAGAGACCTTAAAACAGGACCTAGACCTAGAACCCAGGTATAGTTTGTAATGTTTTGCAAAGGTGTTAAAGGATTATCAAGTAGGAACTGTGTTACTATCATCCACAACACAAATTCAGAAAAGGACCATCAAGCTAAATGTGCCATGGGAATTCCAGGCAAGGGAAGACCTTCTGGCAATGCAAAACACACACACACACACACACACACACACACACACACACACACACATACATATATATTTTCCTGAAGGACCCTTTAAATATATATATATATATATATATATATATATATATATATATATATATATATACAGACAGTGCATGAAATTCTGAAATTCTCCTGTCTGAAGTGATAGCCACAAATGAAAGGATTATTGAGGACAGGCAGTTTAGGGTCAGCAGAAGCTGTCGTTTCAAATTAAAGGAAAACCTCACCCGCAGACTTAAAAAACATGTTTATTTCAACATGGTTTGGGGTTTCCTACATTTTACCACCACTCGGACTATTTACAGGTTTTTAAATATTTTTATACGTAATTTCTGAGTCTGACCACATGGGATCTGGCATCTTGAAATAATTCCAATTGTTTAGTCTGTCCCATAATGCAGTGCTTGGCTGTAAAATATTATGTCATGTATGCCTATTTCTTCCTGAAGTTCCTGTCACTGCAGTGATTTTACATGCATACACTGCTGTCTTTCAGTCACTTCATTTTAAGTAACATTTCATGCCATTCAGTGACTAATTAAAACACAAACTGCAAATGCCACAGAACAGACTTTCAAAGTGCTTTTTACTGCTGCTTCTTTTTAGAATGGCCAAACTGCAGTGTTTTGTTAAGCCTGAATTGTACTACTTTGACTCATCTCCCATCCCCCTTCACACCTAACTTCCCTAGCTGTCAAAGTGCTAAGTGTAATTTGAGCTGTTACCACCTGCGATTGACAGCCCACAGCAGGAGACTTGACTCATGTACTGTTTCCTTGTTCTAGCCTTTACTTTCTGTATGGGTAGGGAAAGGACCAGGCAGCTGTGACATCACAGCATGGGTGGGCTTTTAGGAAGTTCATGGAAATGTCATTCTGGGGACGGAACTGGCCAGAAAACTACCTGTATTCATAGGTGTTGATGACATCAGTGAACTGGAGACTGAAGCAAGCTTTATCAGGGTGGGAGAAAAGTTTTTTGAAAGTGAAACCACCACAGTACAGTTCCAGTGGAGAAAACACTCTATTTAAAATATTTTACATGCTGTATTGTTGTTTATTCATAGCAGGGACAGTAAAAAGGCAGAAAAAGGACAGAGAAGTTGAGCATTTAATAACAGAATCCCATTGTTGACCTTTAAGTCATCTACAAAACAAAATGAAACTCCCAAAAAGGTTCCTGTAATGCTGGTCACTACAAGGAGTATCACTCACAAAGGCTTTGGACACTTGGCTTTGGAAAAAATTAGAAATGGCCAAGTGAACTTTCACAGAACAACTCCTCAAATCAGAATAAGAAATATCACCAGTGTCATTTGCATTGGGTTTCTGTGGGATAAGAACAGTACAGATACCTGAAATCTCTAGATTACTGGCAAATACCAGTGCAGGAGAAAACAGGTGACTCACTGCAGGGATTGAATGTCCAGGTGAGATTTTCCCAGTAGATAAGACAACAAAAATTCTTCATGATCTTGGTAAGACTGACTTCAACAGCAGCTGAGGCAGTTGGAGATGGACACAGACCTGGTACTGCCATTTAGGAGCTATGAGGATAGCTCCTGCTTTGTGTAAAGTCGCCTTGTCAATGACATTTGTCATCAAAGGAAATGAAGGGAAAACATAAAGGAGTACAGTTGGCCAACAGTGGGCTACATGATCCTTTTGGTACACCCTGGTGACTGGATGAGGAAAAAGGTCCCTACATTTAGCACTAGTTGGGGATTTGTACAGGCTGCAACACGGCCTCCCCTACTTGTGACAAAATATCCTTGTGACTGAGGAGTTGGGGAAAGAACTCATTAAGCAGGAACAAGTATTGACTGCCAATAAACTAAATTCCCCAGGACATGAACTGCAACCAAGCAATGATTCGTGGATATGGCAAATCATGCACCCTCAAGGATATCAGTAAGGAATGCAATCAATATCTCCATATTTATTATTGCACCATACAATATTCATGTTGCTTGTCTGTATGGTAAAATGAAGAGAAGCCCTGTAAGTCCTGAGGTGACAGAACTGCTGTCATCTCTAATATACTGATATTCAGCAAGGGTTCCACTGACATTTAGACACCTTTAGCTCTCTGCCCATTGTAATTTCCCTCATGTATCCAAGATGATCATCAATCCATCAGGGAAAGGGCTGTAATAATCCACTCTAAAATGTTTTTGACACACACCCCACCCAGCACGATAGCTGTCATCTGCATGCATGAGATATATAGAACCTGTACTCTACACAGTATACATCTTATGAGCAGTGAACCAGAACAGGCCACCGCAAAACTCTCACAATGTGCATTGCAAGAGAAATCACTAGGATGGCTGCAGCTAAGGGAACATGCTCTCTTAGACACACAAAAGCTGAGAAGAAAAGACATTTTGGAAAAAAATCCCAGCCATGAAGAACCTTGTCCAGCTGGAAGGAGAATTAAGCTTGCAGCTATGAATATTCATCACTGACATAGTTGCAAGTAAGATGAAGCTATGTTCACTGTTATACCCAGGATGTGGAAGAGACTCAGTTTCCCGCATCAAGATAAGTGGATTTTGAAATGAACAGGCAAGCAGAAAGCCATTCATGAAGGGAAGTACCATGTCTGCCTGTAGATACAGATGTGTTAATACCATGGACATGCATCTGGTGAACACAGTGGGAGAAAAGGGAAGACCAAATGGAGGCATCTAGAACTGGTAGTGAAAGGGTCCAACTCTGAAGCACAGATACACTTAAAAATTGACAGGTGACACAGAAAGTAAGTTGGTGTCCTGAAGACCAGAAACAATCATCTTCTGCAAAACAAAGTAATATTTGCTCTGACACTATGTTGTTATTGTTTTTCTTTTGGCTTTTCCCAGTTAGGGGTTACCACAGCAGAACTCCGGTCCGCTAATGATTGGCAGTGGGTGCCAGCTTGACGCCAAACTTCAACAAAGGCACACCCATTCACGCATGTCTTTTGAATGCTACTCGACTGCGGGGAGGACATGCAGACTCCACACAGAAGGCGCTCCAGCCGAGAATAGAATGGGAGAATCTCTTGCTATGAGATGACAACGCTTTGCTCTGACACTATATGAATGTGTATTTAGGAATAAAAAGACCCCCTCAAGTCCAGAACGAGTCTCAGGTCTTCAGTATTTTTCGATACTACAAAGAACCCAGGGTAATATTTTAACCCTCTCTGGTATGATGAGACCTCTTGAATGGCTATTTTTCGAAGAGATGTGGTACCTCTAACATAGACACTTTTCACTGATGAGATTGGACATCCAGCAAAGGAAGTGGGGAGACACTGGTGCTCACAGAAAAGGATGTAAACCTCCCCAATACAATGGTCTATACCTGCCTATCTATGGTGAATGCCTCCCACACCAACAGGTGAAGGGAACAAAAGACCCTGATTGTCTCCAGAATGGAGCAGTCGGCCAAATCTCCAGGGTTATGGCTGTCGTCCTTTATGGGGATATCTATTCTCTTATGGCTACCAAGAACCCTGGCCCAGCAATGATTTCTCTGAAAGGAACCCTTGTTATTGGATCACTTGCCTAAGTTTTGCTTACGTTGTTGTTATCCACACCAAAACTACAACTGACACAGACTCTTAAGTCACTGAGGAGCAGCTCTCTGGGAAGGAAAACTTAATGATGAGTGCCTTCAACATTTTCCTTCTTACTCTATCTTCTCAACAACTACCTTAATTTCAGGAACAAGGAGTTTGTGATCATAACATGGGGCAGTCATAAACGTCATCCCGGTATCCTCATCAACAATGGCCAGTCTTGGCCAAGGCATGAAAGCATAAGTAATACCTGAAGCTTCTGCTGCTCTGAAAACTCCATGTATGGTAAGGCTGGCTGTGGTAGACTTGGAAGGGAGGTTTTCATGACTGGTCCTTCTGGAAAATGATCTATGGTAGAAACATCTCTACAACACATGGCCCAGATAAGACAGAAAGAAATCTTCCTTAAGAGGTCAAGTGTCCTAGTGTTTTTTTATCTGGCACATCAACTGCACAAACTCTGAGAGGTGGCAGCCTTTTTCAGAGCTGCTGTCACCACTGATGCATTCAGCTTGTGAGTCTCTCTCAAGAAATACCAGTTCATAGAGGACATCACTCAATCTGCTATTTTGTGGTACAGTATCACTGTATCTGGTGAGGCCCACACAGCTTTTTAGTTACTCAGCTAATGTCATAAATACGAAGGACCAAGCACAATGTTTGCTTAGAGTAATTGAAAGCATACTGCAGATTTCTCTGGAGACGACGCAAGGGTTGTGCACTATCACCCTTTTACCTCATCACTTCCTGTAGTTCTGTGAATCTGAAATCATCAGGTGTAATGCTAAGTAACTGTGTCATTCTCATGATTATCTGAATCACATGCAGGTAACTCCATAAGAGTGTGAATTTGCTTCCTCTGGCACCAGACCATCCTGTGCACCTCAAGGAACAATTCTGAAGAATAAAAAGATCATTTTACTCCAAGTGAAATGGCAGCTGCAACTCCGTTAAAGACTTGGGCTACACCTTCTTGTCAGGTAGGTTGCTCAGCAGGTTGAATAACAGAGAAGGCAGGGCTAATACAGGAATTTGCACCAAAGCTGAATAAGTGACAGAAAAAGGTTAAGTATTAAAAACCAGAGAGAACAGTGTTTCACCTTGGCCAACTAGAATGTCAGCAGATGTACTGATGCCAAAAAGAGGACAATTACATTAATGGCAACAACTGAAAGCTAAATAAGGAGACAGAAACCCTGGTTAATGCTAAAGCAGCTGGCTCTGGCCACATCAAGTCTGATGTCAATGTCAAAACCTATGTCAGCCTGCCAATCCTCAGTGCCAAGAAAAAAAAAAAGAAAGACAAAGGATATGATAGGAGACGATCCAATCATATGGGACCAGCATCAGTGCTGTCCTCAGTGGAATCATGCCAAAAAGGAAGGTGATAACAAGGAAGTATCCCGTGCCCTGGATTCTCTGGAGACAGATGACATAGGAGGTCCAATTCCACTCTAGTAATGGGTGGAATACAGAACCTGACAAACTTCTGTTGTGGCATAAATATGGTATTTACCCATTTCTTGTAATCTAGGACA
The DNA here is from genome assembly GCF_019279795.1 of Protopterus annectens. Lineage (NCBI taxonomy): Eukaryota > Metazoa > Chordata > Ceratodontiformes > Protopteridae > Protopterus > Protopterus annectens. Next base: position 548,519,424 of record NC_056726.1, on the reverse strand, counting down.
AAAGACAGAAGGGGAAGATCCACCCAGTAGAACAAGCAGGCTTTGGATTACCTGATTTGAAGGGCTATTTTACACTATATAGTTAAGGCTCATATATATAGTACAAACAGAAGGTTATTATTCAAAGTGGAAAGTGATGATAATGAAGCATGCGGGTGGGAAGGAGTTCAAGAAATAAGGACAGAGTGGGACTTTGGATGCAGGTTCATAAGGAGAATGATAACAACCACACAGAATATTATATCCATAAAGTTGCAGAAAAGTTGCTAAGACCTAAGCTGAGATGGGAATGGAAAAGGAGATTTTGCCAATAGGATGCCTACATGTAGGGATACAGAAACTAGGGAAGAGGGGGATGGAATTTAATGTAGAAATCTGGCAGAGGAACCAAAGTAATGGAAGCAAATAACTTGAGATGGAAAGGTAACAGAATGGGATAAGGTGAAGAAGTAGGCTGCAGCGGCCTTCCCTATCAAGGATTGATATAGTATAGGCAAGCAGAAAGGGAGAGGGAAATACAAGTAAAAAAATCAGCTCTGGTAGAGTTTTTAGCTCAATCTAGAACAGATCCTGCTGTTAAAAAACGGATAACTAGTAGGGCATATAAAATATTGCATGACAATTATAAAAATTAAACAGAGGAAAGAGAGGCTGGAAAAGTGATTTACAAGGAAAAAAATGGGAGGACATATATATGGCTCCCAATTATGCTATAGTCCAGAACGTTTAGATTTTTGCTTGGAAGTGTTTGCATAGGTATTTTATACTCCAAGAAGACTTCAAAGAATCTTTCTTCAGGTAGAAAGCAAATGTTAGAGGTGTGATACGGAAAAGGTAACTGGGACAGTACAGCTGTGTAAGTAAACTTACCATACATAACATTAGATGTTCAATGCAGAAGCCTTAGCTATATGGGTTATATCCTGATAAGGATATAATTGCTGGCCATCCTCTAAAGCTTCAGGGCACATTTCACCCATCCAAACCTTTAGTCAGTTTGAGCTGTGCTGTGTAAAAACACAGATTTCAGTACCAAGCCTTTCAGAGCTTTCATTGCAAATGGGAGGGGGAGGCTGAGCCCTGAGAAGACATAGCTAGGAGTAAAAATGCAGACAGACACACACACACACATATGTATGTATATATATATATATATATATATATATATATATATATACATACACACACACAAACAAACACCCTGGCACAATCAAAAAAAAAAAAAAAAAACAGAGAGATAGATGGAGGAAGCAGCTACTGCAAAAATGGGTATACCTTCATTTGTTAGAAAGGCATTTGTATGATTGCACTATTATGTGACTTTAAAAGCCGAAACACGTCGCAAAAAAAATAAATAAATAAATGTCAAAAATGGTAATCTGGAAAAACAGATTCAACCATTTTCGAACTGCATCACAACAGTAAATCTCAGGAGACATTTCTAAATGTCTCAGAACATCTTTATGTAGGGGGAAAGACTACTGCACCCCCCCATGTGGGGGGGCTGCACCCCACAGACCCCCAGATACTTTAATATACGAACTCTGAGATCGCACTACAGTAAGGGAAAGGGTTCATTTCCTGATACCCGCTATAGTGTGATCTGCACCTTGAATGCCGAATTCAAATAAGCGAGTGTCAATGTGCATTCACTCATTTGGATTTGCAACAGTGGCAGTCGACATTTGTCAGATCTGGAGGTTGTACTTTCACACTTTGGTGCATTGTACAACTTCCTTACAATGAAATGAAGGTATACCGCAAAAATGAAAGGGTGAACATTCACTGTTATGGTGTAAGGTGGAAGTAAAGAGTTCAGAGCCCTAAAGAATGATTTTAGCAAAGCCTGATCTAGACCTAGATAAGGAGTCAAGCTTGTAGTGCTTTGTAAAAATATGTACAGAGGACCAAGTTGCTCCTTTCAGAATACTTCTAGAACCCAACCCTTTACATAAAGCCACAGATGAACCAAAGGTCCTGGTAGAGTAGACCTTGTCCCTGCCTCAGATAGTTTTACTGTGATGAGAACAACAAAAGACCCACTACCTTGTTACTATCCCATTCCATAGCTGGGGAAATTAAGATATATTACTGTCATACCCTGGGTATTATTGGCTAGGCGAGTTGTGCCTGAGACAACTATATGGAAACAGTCTGTTTTGACACAGATTGTCTCTTCTTCTTACCTTCACAAGAAATTAAGTGATTCAAAGATCTGAAAGATTTTGATCTGCAAAAGAGAACCAGAGTTGGATGAGGACATCCAAGGTATGAAGTATCTTTTCTCTCCCAATTTTATGTTCAGGAAAGAAAACAGGGGGATTAATATTTGTCTTAAAGTAAGGTTGGATACCACTTTAGGCATAAAAGAAGTTATAGTTTTCAAAGAAAACTGTCTCTGTGTAAAATGAGATAGGGTTGACTCACCATAAGAGCCTGCAACTCAGACATTCTTACAGATGTCAGAGCAATCAGTAAAACAGTTTTCCATGTTAAGAGTCTCAAGTCAGCCAGACGATCTAGCTCAAATGGAGCAATTCTTAGCTTCTCTAACACAACATTAAGATCCCAAGGAGGAGCCACTGGTTTTCTTGGTGGTATCTTTTGCACAAACCCTTTCAAAAGTATTGCGCCATAAGAATGCATTGAAAGAGAAGGATCTGTGGGCAGATATGCTGAAATGGCTGATAAATGAACCTTGAAAAAGGAGTACAAAAGGCCAAAGGACATTAACTCACACAAACATTGAAAAACCAGGGAAACACTAGACCGTAATTGGTGATAGTTATGTCTCTGGCACCAGCTAAGAAATCTTTTCCATTTGTCAACATGTAATTTTCTGGTAGCTGGCTTTCTTACCTACATTAATACTCACTGAATGTCCTCATTAAACAGGTGCATAATGAGGATTAAGAGGCTATCATCCAGGCAGTCACATGAAATTGAATGGGTCAGGGTGCATCAAGCACTCCTGTTTTTGTGTAAGTAGATCCATTCTAGCTAGTGGCAACTGTCCATGATCTCTTCCAAAAGAAGGAAGAACTACTGTTGCCTGGGTGAGAAGGGAGTCACTACAATAATCTGAATATTCAGAAGTACCCTGGATCTCAGTGGAAAGGCATACAAAAACATTGCTGTCCATGAAAAGGAAAGGGCATCTGTCTACCAGGCCTACTTGCATGGGGTCCTGGAACAGAATCTTGCCAGTTGATCATTCACAGGAACCAAATAAGTCTACTTGAGGAACTCCTCACAGATGGATCAAATCTTGCAAGACCCCCTTGATCTAGTTCCTTTCATGCAAGTCTGCCTTTATCCTGCTCAGCTTGCCTACTGCACAATTTTTCTTGTTTGGGATGCAGGATGCTGTAGAATAAGACAGTGCTGTGAAGCATTATCCCAAGCTAACATGGTTACTCTACAAAAGGGATAAGACCTAGTGTCCCCTTGCTAGTTTATGTACTGCATGTTTGTGGTACTGTCTGTAACAACTTGAAGAGATCCAAGGGACCAAAGCTGATTCACAGAGATGAGTTCCTTGATTAGATGAAGCATCTCTTATATTTATGTGCTGGCATCTGCCCTTGGTGTCCCAAACACACTGCACTTTTATTCCTCTTGAAACTGATCTCCAAGGAAAGTCTGAGGCATTTGTGGTGACCGACTGCCTTAGAGAATGTGGGGGAGGGGAGATCTGGGTTTTGGGGAATTTGCTGTCTCCACCAACTGACTTCTCTTCTGACAAACACCAAGACTGTGATTTGAAAAGATAATGGGTGCTGGGACTAAAGAATCTTCAGATACCATTGTATCTTTCTCATGTGGAGTCGTGGTAGGGCTATCATGAGACTCATTGATGCTATTAGTCCCTGAATCTTGAGGTAGTTCCTCACAGTGACCGAAGTCTGAAAACCCTTGAAGTAGATCAAGGTACAGATTTATTTTTTCCTGTCGAATAAACTCAGGTGTCTAGCGGACACCTCAGGAACGCAATTGTGTGTGATAGAGCAAAGAAATGACCTTTGAATGTTCTCTGGGAAGTCCAGTTTGTGCAATGTCTCTCTCAACCAAGTGAGAGATCCCCAGTGCTTTCAAAAAGACTGCAAAGATAAACCAGTCATCTACATATGGAAAAAAAGTAAATACCCTGTAGCTTGTTTGTTTCTTTCGGCTTTTCCCGGATAGGGGTCGGCACAGTGGAACTCCGGTCCGCTAATGATTGGCAGTAGATTTTTACGTGCTGGCTTGCCGGGCCTAACGTACAACCTTCAACGAAGAAACGCCCATTCACACGTCACCACATAGAAGATGCTCTATCTGAGAATCAAATGGGCAATGTCTAACTGTGAGGTGACAACGCTACTGCAGCACCACCACCTGGGCTATATCAAACCCCGAATTGCTAGAAATGCTCCACCTAAGGAAAACCCAATCTACCCGAGCTACACGCTCTAGGGACCTTAACCTGACCTCAACAATAAACAGGACTTGTTGGAGGGACAGATTTGTGTCACAGAGACGATTCCTGCTCTGGAATAAGGTCCCCATAGGTTCATAGTTCATAGGTAGGTACTACTCTATCTGCCTGAAGGCATTTATAAGCCTAGACAGAATGTGTTGGATTTCGCCGCCCCCTTAGATCAGTTCCGTGTGCCTCTGTCCAGCAGAGCCACTGAAGTGATCCCTGAGGTAAACGTTCTGTTTCTATCCACTCGTCAAGATTTCTTTTGAAGAGTGTTAGTGAGGAGCTCTGCCTAATGTAGATTGGGATCTTGTTCCAAAGCATGGGAAGTCTCTGGGACAGGAATCTATCCCTCCAGCACATCCTATTTATTGTTGTGGTGAGGTTTAGATCCCTAAAGCGTGTGGCTCGTAGGGAATAGGTTTTCTTCAGGTAGAGCATGTCCATCAATTCTGGGTTGGACATGACCTTGTATGTCAGGCAGAGATCACCTCTGAGTAGGCGGTATGCAACCGAGTACAACTGTAATTTCTTCAGTCGAGCTGCATAAGTCATCTGTTTGAGGCCAGTGATCCTCTTGGTGAGGTACTTCTGTGGTCTTTCCAGCTGTTGCAGGTGTCTTGTAAGGTACATCCCAAATGGGGCATTGTACTCTATGATGGGTCTGATGAGTGATGAGTAGAGGGACACAATGATCACTTTTGATCTGGATGCGAACCCTTTTGTTATTAGGTGGTAAAAGGATTTTCTAACCACTTTGACAATGTCATTATCAAAGGTGAGATTACTATCAACTTGGGTCCCCAGATTCCTTATTACGTCTTCCGTATTTAGGGGACTACCACCTATGTGGTAGTTTGTGGGTACTTTATTTTTTTTCCAAAGGGGATGACTATGCACTTTTTGGCATTTAGCTTGAGGCCATGTTTTTGACACCAGGTATCTGTTTCAGTGAGACCCTTTTGGAGGATGTCTGTGACAGCTGGAGAGTCAATTATAGCCCCTAGTTTGCAGTCGTCTGCAAACTTGGTCAGCCATAGTCCTCCTGTGCTTGCCTGTACCTCTGAAAAGTATATGCAGAACAGGATGGGTCCTAGGACTGAGCCCTGGGGAACTCCACTTGTAACCGATTTAGAGTCGGACCTAGATCCCACAACTCTCACCATGTGGGTTCTGTCCATGAGTCAGTTGGCAACCCATCTTGTGATGTAGAGGTTTATGTTCAGGCTGGTGAGCTTGTCTATAATACCAGAATGGGGAATGGTGTTGAAGGCCTTTGCGAGCTTTAGGTAGGCTGTGTGTACCACCTTTCCCTCATCTATAGCCTTGGTAACTGTCTCAAAGAAGTGCACCAGGTTTAGGAGGCATGATCTGCCCTTAACAAAGCCGAACTGGGTAGGTCCAGTGTTCAGAGGTTCCCAATGTCTCTGTTAATGAGTTCCATGATGATGCGCTCCATAGCCTTGCAGACCAAGCTAGTCAGGCTTATAGGGAGATAGTTCCCGGGGTCTGTTGTGGCTCCACTTTTGTGGAGCAGAATAACCGCTGCTGTGTGCCACTCTATAGGTACGTAGTCTGTGGAGAGGCTGTTTGAACATTGTTTAGGTGAGGGGTTAGTTCGTCTTTGAGCTCGTGTAGGAAACAGCCTGGGACACCATCCAGTCCCATTGATGCTGTGTTTTTGGCTTTGGAGAGGGCTGTTTTAACCTGAGTGTCTGTGATTTCAGGGACTCTACATTCTTCATATATGTGAGACAGAGCTTCTCATTAATGCTCTTCAAGTGGAATCTTGATTAGTGGATGGAGAACAGAAAATTCACCTCGGGAATCACTTCTGTGGCCCTGCTCGACAGAGGCACAGGTAACTAAATCATGTGGGAGGCGCAAGCCAAAACATTTTGGCTAGGCTTAATTTTGCCCTAGGGCCAATAGCCTAGTATCTACCTATGAACCTAGGTGTTATGCCAGAGAGATCTGAGAAAAAGATGAAAACCAGCTTTGCCACAGCAAAGTCATCTACCTGTGGATGAAGCACGTTGCTAGCCTGCTGTGGTAGCAAAGGCTGTTAACTTTTTTTTTTGTGACTGGAAGAAAGACCAACCTTGGGAATGGTAGTTTGTTCCATACACAAGCTAAAAACAATGTCTCTTTCCCAGGGAAAATGACCATCATAAGACGGTTAAAGTTTAAAGTTGTTAAAAGTCATTATTTGCCCCAAAAACACAGCAAAAAGCAATTTAATATACATTGCCAGCCCCCAAAAGTACAATAAACACAATTTCTTCAGAGAAAAAATGCATTTAACTATTTTCAACTACTTTAAAACTGATAGGACAAAAGTGCACTCCCATTTAAAAGTATAGTTAAGTCTCAGAATAGTTCACTAAAACACAACTCCTAGATTAAGAAAAACTTTCGTATGTAGGAAAGCACATTAAAACAATAATTTTTAAAATGTGGGAGTTTTTTTTTTTTTCAAAAGGAACTTGTCTACATAGTAAAGAAAGAGCACAGGCCAACTGCTGATCCTTAAGAGCCCCCAGAGGAGCATTCTCTTCAGTGGCAGGTAAGTCCTTTGCACTCAAATTTGTGATTTTAGGCAGCTCAGCTGTCTAAGGGTTGAAGTGCATGGGAAATGTCCAAATGCTTTGGAAGATGGCTGGCTGTTGTATCCTTGGCAACTAAGGCTACTGCAGCAGTAATTAATATGATAAACATTAAGTTTTGGGAGTGTAATAAGTTGGCAGATTTTAAAAATTCCCAAAAGAATACACAGACAGAAATATATGGGGAGCAAACGGCTGTAACTAAGAAAATGACTACTTTGCGCTTGAACATGGAATCTGAATTGCCTTAAGTTTAATTCTGTTGGCTGCCAAAAAAACGATTACTAGAAAATGGAAATGAAAATCTAATCCAACTGCATTTGAAGCACTGGATACTGTAAGAGAGATAAAAGAACTGGAACTGGGATCTTTAGAAAAGGGAAGGAGCAAATTACACATAAATACATGGATATGTGGAAACAATACACACAGAACAATGTTCAGGAGGAGGAGGAGGAATAAGGTTTAAAGGAATGCAGAAATCGAATAATTTATGTAATGTTTCACTGAAAGACAGTTATTAAAGATAGAAAACATGCTATGTATAATGTCTGTAAATGGGAAAAGTGCTAATATGGTTTGTTTTGTATTAAGGAATGTGTGTCTATGTCTTAAATGTTAATTTAACAAAGGTGTTAAAAACAACAGAGGTGGAAGGGGTAATGCTTCAGTATTGGTGGCCGTGGTATTAAAAATTCAGGCATTAGTCTTGTCTTCACATCCAACATCGAACTAATCAGTGAAGGAGCCTGAGCCAACCTAAAAAACCCAGTATCCAAAACTGTAGCAGCCAAAGAGATGGGCAGTTACTACCAGCAGACTGTACCACTTTCACTTGGGCTTACTTGACTGAAGGTTCCATAGCCAAATGGGCTAACTCAGACCTTGGAAAAGAAGTAAAAGTCTCTTAACTTTCTGTTTGACAGAAATGAGTCAAAGGAACCAAAAAAGACTTCAAAATGTTAAAGGCTGACTTCTTCACACAACTGGATGCATAGAAAGATCTGCAGGATAAATTATGACTTTTCATGTTAAGCAGATAAAGCCTTGTCATAGAAACAACTGTAATCATTCCCTTAGATGCTGTAAGGTTGTTGTTCTTCTTCTTTCGGCTTTTCCCGGTTAGCAGACAACCTGTCCACTCATGATTGGTACTGGAGTTTTATGGTGTTGAGTTGCCAGCCCGGCCCCCAACCTTCCACAGAAGGCACACACATGCACGCACTCACAACTAGGGCCAATTTAGAGTGTCCAATCCACCTACAGCATGTCTTTGGAATGTGGGAGGAAACCGGAGCACCCAGAGAAAACCCACATGGCCACAGGGGGATATGCAGACTCCGCACAGAAGGCAACCCAGCCGAGAATCGAACCAGGAAACCTCTTGCTGTGAAGCGGCAATGCTAACCGCTGCACCACTGTGGCTGCTCATGCAAATATCACACCTATAAATTGCTTCATGGCATCACAATTACTCACCAAAACAAGAAACCCCACCTGGATACCTGATAAGATGACAAGTAATCCACAGCTGCTAGTTAAATATAATGAAATCAGAAATAAATGTCCAAGACAAGTCTAGATTGCTAGGCAAAACTACTATATCACAGTGCAAAAAGTACAGTTTTGTACCTACCATAAATGTAGATGTTCGAGTGTTCACACTGCTGCAGTCATCACACTTGGGTTATCTGCCGTCAGGCGGTCCCACAGTCGGCCCGAGTTCCAAAGTCTTCGTCTGGCATCAGTTGCTGTCACTTCTTCCCTGACGTCAGTGCGACAGGTGTATAAAAGAGGCAGCTGACGCCATTTTCTTCAGTTTTTCTTGCCCCAGATGTCAGGTGCCCCCAAATAGGAAGGCAATACATAATCCTAAGTAAATTACATAAGTAGAAAACAATAGCTACAGCTGTCAGCAAATACACCATATAGAAATACATCTTAGAGCTTGTATAAACAAGGAGCTATAGATAAAACCCAGGTAAAAAGAGGGGAAGGTGGGAGAGTAACCTGGACTGCAGCAGTGTGAACACAAACATCTACATTTATGGCACGTACAAAACTGTACTATGTTCATCGTGTTACACTGCTGCAGTCATCACACTTGGGTTGAATCCCAAAGCTAAGGCTGGGAGGTTTGTATTAAACAGGGTTTGGAGAAGTTAGTAGGCCCTGCAAAACTGCAGTGGCAAAGCCAGCTCTAGGTTTTGAGTATAGAGGTAAGTGGTAGTGCTTGGTGAAGGTGTGCACTGAACTCCAAGTTGCAGCTTCCAAAATATCCTTGGTTGGTACCCCTCTGAGGAAGGCTGCTGATGTTGCTGTAGCTCAGGTGGAATGAGGCCTAATGTTACCAGGTACAAGTTTCCCATGGTGTGTGTAGCAGAAACGAATACAACGTCCTATCCATTTTGAAATGGTCTGTTTTGATATAGGCTTTCCTTGAGATCCTGCAGCATAGGATACAAAGAGCTGATCAGATTTTCTGAAAACCTTTGTTTTATCCAAGTAGAAACCTAATTGCCTGTGAATGTCCAAAGAGTGTAGGAGCCTTTCCCCTTTATTCTGGGGGTTTGGATAAAAGGTGGGTAAATGAATGGTTTGGTTTAGAGCCACACTGGATACTACACCTTTGGCATAAAGGAAGGGTTAGTTCATAAAGAAACTCTGTCTTGATGAAAAATGATGAAAGGCTCCATTGCCATTAGGGCCTGTAGCTCTGAGACTCTTCGTGCTGAAGTTATTGCTAGCAGCATGGCAGTTTTCCATGATAAAAATTGTAAATCTGCTGAAAAGGCTGGCTCGAAAGGCGGTAGTGTAAGTTTTTCCAAAACAAAATTGAGGTCCCAAGTTGGTGTTGGTGCTCTTCGGGGCGGTCTTATGTTCTTAGCCCCTCTGAGGTACTGTCTTAATAATGGATGTGAAAAAATAGGAGGATCCATGTTGTATTGAGCTGAAATAGCTGAAGCGTGGATCTGTATAGATGAAAAGGAAAGGCCTTTGTGCAACATCTCAGTTAAATATTGCAGAATCTGAGGAATATTTGGGACAAGAGGATTTTGGCCTTTAGCCTGGTTCCAGGCGCAGAATCTTTTCCATTTGTCTGAGTAGGTTTTCCTGGTGCTGGGACTCCTGGCCTCCAGAATGACATCCATAACAGCTGTAGACAGAAGTGTTGACTGGTTGTTTAGATAATCTGCCATGCAGCCAGATTTAAAGTCTTGAGCTGGCTGTGTAGAATCCGATTGTTTTGCTGAGTCAGCAGGTGAGGAATTTGAGGTAAAATCCATGGTGGGCCTTGAACCATGTTCCTTAATATTGGATACCAGTGTTGGCGTGGCCAGTCTGGAGCAATGAGTATCATTTGTGGCCTCTCTAATCTGGCTTTTAGCAGCACCTTTGCCAGAAGAGGCAGTGGAGGAAAGGCATACACTGTTAGTGTTTTCCAACTGAATGAGAGGGCGTCCACTTTCCAAGCTAGAGTGTGGTATGTCCTTGCGCAAAAATTTTGCAGTTGGTAGTTTTGGGGGGAGGCAAACAGATCTATTTCTGGGCTCCCCCATTTTTGAGTTATCATTGTGAATACTTGTGGGTCTAGTTTCCACTCGTGAGGATCCATGATATTTCTGCTTAGTTTGTCTGCCAATGTATTTTTCTTTCCTGGCAGGAATTGTGCTTGTAGTTGAACTTGGTAGGTCAGTGCTGTGTTCCACAAGGTCATTGCTTGCCTGCATAGGGAGTAGGAATGTGTGCCCCATTGTTTGTTTATGTACCACATCACTGTGGTGTTGTCCATCTTTATTAGAAGTTGTCCTGGATGTAGGAGGTCCTTGAAAGCTGTTAGGGCATTTTGTACAGCTAGCATTTCTTTTTGATTGATGTGGAGATGCATTTGATCTGCAGACCATTTGCCCTGAATACACTGTCCTGCCATGTGTGCACCCCAGGTGTAATCTGATGCATCTGTTGTCATTGTTTGCCTGGCTGTGGGCAAGGTGAAAGGCTGACCCTTGTTGAGGTGACATGCCTGAGCTCACCACAGAAACTCCTGTTGAAGGCAGGGAATGAGTGGTATTATTGTTTCCAAGCTGTGGCTGTGTTGAGTCCATACGCTTTTCAGGTACCATTGTAATTTCCTCATATGCAGTTTGGCATATGATATTAATAGTATGCAAGATGCCATGAATCCCAAGGCCTGCAGAATTTTTCTTGCAGGGAGTTGGGTCTTTGTTGCCATCATTATGAAGTATTGAGTCAGTTGTCCTTGCTTGTCTGGCATGAGACAAGCCATCTGGGCCATTGTATTTAAGCTGGCACCCAGGAATATTATGTCTTGTGAGGGTACTAGTATTGACTTCTTTTCGTTTACTGTATACCCTAGGTAACTTAGTAGGTTTTTTTACAAACGCCAGTTGTTTTAAAATAATGTCCTTGCTGTCTGCTTGAATAAGGCAATCGTCCAGGTATGGATATATTTGGATTCCTCTTTGTCTGCAGTATGCAATTACTGGTGCCAGGCATTTTGTGAAGACCCTGGGCGCAGTAGATAAGCCAAAGAGCAGTGCAGAGAATTGGTAATGAGTTGTACCTGCTATAAATCGGAGGTATCTTCTGCAATTTTGTCTGATAGGGACATGCAGGTATGCCTCCTTGAGGTCCAATGTTACTAGCCAAGCCTTCTTGTCCAGCATGGGAAGAAGTTACTGTAGTGTGAGCATCTTAAATTTGGGTACTTCCAGGTATGTGTTTAGAATTGAAAGGTCCAGAATGGGTCTCCAGGCTTTGTCCTTTCGGGGAACCAGAAAGAGTCTTGAGTAAAATCCTTGTCCTTGCTCCTGTGTAGAAACCTGTTGAATGGCTCTCATGTCCATGAGTGCTGTAATTTGTCTTTGAGCCTCTGCCCGTTGATTTGATGGCAGGTTTGGCATTCCTTTTATCCTTGGTAAAGTGTGAAAGTGGAACCTGTATCCTTGAGTTACAATATTTAGGACCCATTTGTCTTTTGTGATGATATGCCAACTGTCTGCAAAAAGTGCAAGTTTTCCTCCCAAGGGAGCTGCCAAGAGTGATTTGCTTGGCAGTCTGAGGGGTAAGTCATTGTGATTGTCTTCTGATAGTTTGAGACCTGTCTGCTCCTCCTTTCTGGGTTGTGCCACCCCATTGTCGTGGCTTGTAAGAGCCTTGTGGCTGACCTCTGCCCCTTGGGTGTCTGTATTTGCCCCTCTGAGGTCTGTCAGAAGCTGGAAAGGACCAGTTTTTGGTTGGCCAATTTCTGCTGAAACCAGTGGGTTGGACCTGTAAAAAATCCTTGACCGTCTGCATAGATTTTGCCTTATCCTCCATTTCCTTTAAAACCTCTTCTGCTTTCACACCAAATAAAACATCCTGCTGTAAGGGTGCATCCAATAACTTTGCTTTAACATGATCAGGTAAAGTTTTTTCTTTTAACCAAGCATGCCTACGAATGACAGACCCTGTTACAGCTGCTCTGCAAGAAGCTTCCAATTAATCAAATCCACATTGCAAAGTATGTTTTCCCACTTGTTCTGCTGCATGCAACAAATCTTGCATTTTCTTGTAATCAGGCTGCTCTGTATGAATGCTCATTTTTTGTTTTAATTGAGACATCAAATATTGTTGATATTTCAGCATGTGAAACTGGCAATTTAAGGACCTCATAGCTAGAGTAGCTGAGGTATATACTTTCTTTCCCCATCTGTCTAGTGCTCTAGAATCCCTTTAAGACGGTACAGGATTTTTAGCAATAGAGGCCTTAACCCCTTTGGGACCCTGGGAAATGGTTTCTGGGTCAGCAACAGGGCTTTTATATAGGAATTTATGTGAGTCAGAGACTCTGTAGTATCTGTCCGATTTGGCTGGTGCAGGAGGTAATGAATCTGGGTTAAGGCTAGATTCTGAATAAACATCATCCACAATGTCTAAGACAGGTGGAATAGCAAGGGGTCTGTGCTGGGGTAGTAAGAGGAACTTTCTGAGCCTTTTCTTAGAATCAAAGTAATCCTGGCCTTCCCAGTGGAAATGTTCCCTCATGGTATGTAAAGTTTCCCCAAAAGAGTAGTCTTCTGGGGGAGATGCTGAATGAATACACTCTTCAGCATCCGAGTCTTCATAAGGGGGAAAAGAGTACTCCTGTTCCTCAGAAGAATCTGAGGTAATGGAAACCTGGTCAGAGGAAGCGTAGTCCTCCTCCTGTCTAGGCCTTTTGTCAGGTGGGGGATGGGAACACCTGAATAGGGTAATTAAGTCTTCGGCCATCTTAAGCATCTGTTTCTTAGGCATGGGGCCTTGCACTGGAGACTGCTGTACAGGCTTCCTTACTTTTAATGGAGTTTTCAGTTTTGCAAAGGATTTAATAGTAAGTGTAGTCGGTGTGAAGACACCTTCAGCAACTGATGGGCTTTCAACTGCACCGGAATACCCATCAGCCATGGAGTCGTAAGGGCCTAAAGATAAAGGCTCTGGAGGCCCTGCAATCTCCGCTTGGGAGTCAGATGCAGGCTGGAGTTCTAAATCAGCGGTCGTCAGGGGCTGTGTAGGCGCCTCACTGAAAACCAGAGAACCGGCGACTGGCCTAGCATAGGCCTCAGTGTCTGGTTTGGGTCTCATCTGCCTATCCTTATCTTTGTGCTTTTGATGCATCCCAGTCGTCGGTTGCTCCGATGGCATGGTATAATTAAATTTTCTACCAAAATAATGTCGGGCAAAATCAAACCGACGTTTAATAGTTCGTTTGTTAAACCTAGCACAAAACCGACAACCTGTGATGTCGTGGTCTGGGCCTAGACAAGGGATACAATAAGAATGAAAATCCTTATGAGGTATTTGCTTCTCACAAGAAATGCAATTATTAACTTTTTCTGACATCGGACTGAGGCAAGAAAAGGTTCCCCAATGGGGTACTTAGCTTTATTGAAGACTTCGGTCTGAAATTCGATTTGAAAATCTCAGGAGTCGGCCGACCGGCACTTTTGAACTGCTTCTGCTTCGGGCACCGCGCGGCAAGAAAGACTGAAGAAAATGGCGTCGGCTGCCTCTTTTAAACCCCTGTCGCACTGACGTCAGGGAAGAAGCGACAGCAACCGATGCCGGACCAAGACTTTGGAACTCGGGCCGACTGCGGGACCGCCTGACAGCAGATAACCCAAGTGTGATGACTGCAGCAGTGTAACATGATGAACATCAGGAACACAAACAATCCATCAACCTTCTGGAATACATTCCATAAACTAACTCATAACACAAACATCTATGATGACAACCCACTAGATCTGCCTAGAAACCAAACTACAATCAATACCTTTGCAATCTCTTCCATTCAATCACAGATAATTACTCTTGTCACACAGGGTTATAACCACTTCATGTAAGCGATTCACAAAATCCACCTTCTCAACCTTTAGCATTCAAGCCGGTCACAATATCAGACGTCAAGTCTCTAATGTCTCTCTTTCTACTGACTTCTAAAATCTATTAAGCAAATCGCCTCAGAGAAACATTCTATTATAATTGTCTTGCCTTCATGCAACTACATTATGATAAAGCTGGGATTTTATAACCACTTACCCCAAAAACTATATTCATCTTAATGACATATTTTCTTTTTATACATCTTGAAATAGTTATGCTATACTCCTGATTATTGACACTGTATAACATTATACTGCTACTTAATGCCTTGCAATAATACTGTAACATTGCTGTTTAATGCTAATTTATAATGAAAATTGTATAATAAGTTGGAGCTTTTCTCCCCGGGCCTCCACTGAAAAAGGGCTCTTCAGCTCAGTCGGACAATCCCGGTCAACAAATGTAAAATAAATAAATAATGAAACAATGAAAAACAAACCTAACGAATGGTCACTTCTTATCTTTTTGGAAAGAATAAAAACCTAGTCCTCTGTTTAAGGGAGGTAAAAAAATATCATCAATGACATACCAATTTCTTTTTTTTCAGTTCCCTAGAAGGTTGAGCGCCGGGCTGGCAACTTGACACTGTAAAACTCCACTGCCAATCATGAGTAGACAGGTGATCTGCTGTGGCGACCCCTAACTGGGAAAAGCCGAAAGAAGAAGCTCTAAGATTCTCAAGAGCAGATCAGGATCATGGTCAAATGGGGCCCTAGGGAGGGGAATGGACCAGCCTCCCACAGCCATTCTGATGTCCCATTACTCATCTCTCTACACCCCAGTTACCAAAAACATTGCTCAAAATTTTCAGTGTGCATACTATTTTCTCCTTTACTTTTAAAATGAGGCAGAGATATGAATTTCATTTAAAACTTTTAATTTAAATATCCGTTGTTGACCAGGTTAGTCTAACTAGCCTAGTAGCATCTTTTCAGGGGAGACCTTTGGTGGTATTTAGACTACTAGAGAAAAATCTGGCCAGGGCATTTGGGAAATTCCCCCTATTCTTTCTGATACCTCTGATGGACTGATGGATGTAAAAGATCTCGCAGCAACTACCATTAAAGCAGACAGATGAGGGCTCAGTTTAACATCTCATCCACAGGACCACGCACTCAGGAGTGCAACACTCCCCTCTTTAAAGTAAACTGCAATATCATCAATCCATCTGCATGGTGTGGAATAGAATCCACAGCATTCTTCTCCAAATGCAAGTATGTTACCTGTTGTGCTACTAACTCTGCTTTAAAATTCTACTGTACAAACACTGACAACCATTTGTTAAATAAAACTTGTTGCATATTGTAAACAGACTTAGCATGAGCATCAGTAAACTTCTCTTCGCTTGAAACTCAATATTGCTTGAAAATTGACTGCAACTCACATTTCTTGAGAATGCACCCCTGTAGGTTTGAAGATTTTTTTTTTCCATTAAGCAATGAAAGAAAATGTTTGAACCAATAAAATACAAAATTACCCATGTCAGCATAAGTAGTCTGGTAGCTAGTGTAGTGGATTAAGGCTCTTGTTTCTTGTAGTTAAGTTACATTGTTTGAACCTCAGCAGGTTAATTAACTAACTTCCCACCATAGCTAGGACATTTTACGCACACACACACACACACACACACACACACACACACACACACACACACACACACACACAAAAACGCATGCACAAGCATGCACTTCCTAGAGTATCTCTCTTCCTGATCTGTAGTAGCACTGTTCATTTGTTCCTCTAAAAAGTGTTTCAGTGTTGAAGTGATATAATTCTGCACTTTGCAGTGTGTGCGAAGCAATACTGAAGTTCCAATGTGCGTTTGAGAACTGTTGGAATTCAGTGCATTGCTGGCTATTGTACTAAAGTTCTACTTGCACAGATTACGGAAGCATGCACAGTGCATCCTTGAAGAAGAAATGTAAACTAATGTTTAAATAAAAATTAAATGTTGTGGCACCCTGAAGTGGGCCCTAGGCAACTGCCTAGGTCACCTAGTGGTGGATCCAGCTCTGCTCAAGACAGTGGTACAGTCTCAACTACAGCAGCACCTTACAGAGTGGAATAAACTGAATATAGCTTTCACGCTAAATGCAGTATTCAAAATGCATTATTTTAGAGCCTAATGAAGGCAACTTCATGGCCTCTCTCTTCAATGACTTCCCTAAGGCTTTTGAAGTAATTAACTACAGCTTACAGAGACTCTACATCATAGGGTGTACACCAAAAGTGATCAGCTTGTTCAGTAGTTACTTTAGCAGCACATCTCACACTGAACAACGCAATATATCACCATATTTCAAGCTATATTCTAATACTGGTGCACCCTACGTTGCATCCCTGGCCTTCTGCTATTTACCATCTTTACAATATGCACCTACATGCAAGTGGAATATAATTATTACAATCAATATGCAAATGATACTACTATCTCTAGAAGCAAAAACATAGCAATTTACCACTTACTTTCAAAAATCAGCTAATACACTACTACCATAGCTTCAGAATTCCAGACTGAACATCATGTCCCTCTGCCAAGACAGGTATTCCCACACCCATCCTTATAAACAACACTGCAACTACTACACATACCTTGGTGTAATAATATATTACAATCTAATTGTTCTCACCATTTTTAACTACACTGTGCAAGACGGACACAAAAATCTTGCTATCCTGTATTAAATAACATCACCTGACTTAATCCTCTAAAATGACACTGTCCAGTTTATTATTCTTATCCAACTTACTCTATGGAATGCTAGCCACAGGTTACCTCAGTAAAACCACAGTTCATATGTTAGAATCAACTTGTTGCAAAACATCCAAATTTACCACACAACCTATATACAATTTCCATGCTTATGATCTGCTCAACAAACTTGGATGGACATCTTTCCCTAATAAACATAACTATAGACACCTTACAAATACTTCAAAATATGTATGCAGTAAATGACTGTCAGTTATTCTAACCAACGTCAAAACACAGATGCCCTAAAGATCATCCAATAAAAATCTTCTAATAGGGAATAAAAGTTCATCAACGACAGTTGACTGTGTTCCTAAGTAATTTCCCAACTGCCTCAACAACAATGACGTATCAGCAACCTAACTTCTTTCAAATGCTCAATCAGATCTACACTTAACCCAATAATTTAATTATTTCTATTCCTTACATCTACTCACAACACTAGTATTATCAAGTTTATCCTGCATTTAGTGTTAAATGAGGTCAGTTATATCTATTCTCTCTAGCTACTCATAACACCAGTATTGTCCAGTTTTTCCATATTTAGTGTTGATGTCGGTATTGCTTTCAAAGAAGTCAACCAAGTTGAGCATGAGTGCTCCACCTTTTACAAAGCTCTGATGTCTATGCAGAGATATAAGGTGGGCTATAATATTGTCTATTAGTTCAGATATGATATGTTTCATAACCTTGGAAATAATTCCTAGTGAGAGCAACCTAGCTGCAATTCCCAGGGTCAGTAGAGGGACCACCTTTATGTAAGCATAACCCATGGTGAGGCTCATGTTTTTGCTAGTAGGACTTCACTCTTTTCAGTAGAAATCAAGGCATAATGTCAAGATAAATGGAATTAGAGGGTTTTTTTTGTGTACAGTAACGAAAGGACTTGGTCGAGATTGATCAGGGGTTGGGGAGTAGGGATGGTCGATGAAGTGAAGTTGGAACAGATTATGTCCTCATTAATATTAATGTCCTTGGGGGCAGAGTAGGTGATGCCACTGGAGATAAGTTCAGTGCAGAATTATGGGTTACTTTTAAGATTCTTGATATTACTGAAACGACCACAGGCTTGCATCATGAATGAGATCCATCACATAACGACAATACTTACTGGGTCATTCTGGTATTCACGACAGTACAACTCATGGCAGTTATTGAAGATGTACTCATATGTGGAATTCAGACAGGCCTTCACACAGTCCTTAACCACCTGGCTGGCTCGTGGTGGACTCTGTAGTTCTTGAACCTGCAGAAAGGAACAATGAGGGCACACTATTAAACACTACGTATATCTCAGAAAAAATGCTGCAAAGTCTAAAGTATTTTGGTATACATGTAGTGGATATCTTATCAAGCCATATATTGTCTGCAATTCTGAAAAAATGAAAATGAAGAACATTGTGAGGATTAGCTTTTGTGTTTCATATTTGTTATGAACGAGAAGACTTTAGTGACAGTTATACAATTATAAGAAAGTAATACTGAAATAGCAGCAGTGTGAACAGTAACACTCAATTAAACAAAAGACTCCTTCAGCTCGTGACGTTACAATAAGCTGTTACAGTACTGCTCAGTATTATAACTAGTACTGCACAATGGCATTAATAAAGCAAACATGGTCAGCTACAATGGCACAGAGGGATAATACCCTGATTACAACCCTGGCAACAAAAAGTTGATTAATGGCTCAGAAATCAGTGCAAGGGAGAAAAGGAATAATGTGGCTTTGCTAGATGATCTCTCTACATAGTGGGGTGTGGGAGTACATGAATGGCACACACGTTCCCATGGCTAAATTCCTGGTGGAGGCTGGTGAACTCAGGAAATGTTGGTTGCAAAATAGGCAGGACTACCTTAATGAGTCATTTTACTCACAGAAGAGAGTGACACTCCCGCCATAATACTAACTGTACTCCGAACCATGGGTATTTTACTAGGCATGCGTAATAGGGTTAGGTTTTCCAAACAGAAAAAAATCAAACATTTGCTGATGGTTGCTTAAATGATGCCCCTCTAAGTGTTCTGTTGCACTGATGTACAGTGAGCGAAAAAGCCAGGTGCCTGAGAGAGGGTCTCCTGCTAGCAGGGGCAAAACTTCACAAAAAAAAAAAAAAAAATATATATATATATATATATATATATATATATATATATATATATATATATATAGCGATTATATTGAAACACTATACAGTTATATTTTACTTGAAACTACTGAAAAGTTTTATCTGAGGAAAAGAATGATTTGTTACTGCAAACTTTTCTTATCTCTCAGTGGGTTAACGCACTCATTTCATGACTTTCATGAACTGTTGGCAAATTCAGGTATAACATACAGCCTACCTGTCATCTTTACTTAAGCAGTATTGACAAAAATGACACTGCTTCCCCTGTAATATGACCTTATATGTATAAGTAGCAATGCATCCCACAGTAACTTTATACGTTTGTGGTCTTCATAAAACTATACAACAACAGTACTGGTACTAACGTCAATGAGGCAGCTAAAGAAGACACAAAGTTTATAAAAACAAAGCATGGCACAAAATTGCTACCACAGAAACCAATAATATTATTATGACTGCTAAGAACTATTTGGCTTGCTTCCATTTTTCTTTTACTTATCAGATGGCCAAGTTGCAGACTCCAGTTTAAACTAAACTTAAATCCCCACTCCACACACAGACATGTGTCAAGTAAATACATGAAACTGTTTGTATCTGTGCCATACTTTTTTGAATTCCTTCACAGTTTGGGTCATGCAACCTCGTTATAAAGCTGATCTGTGCATCCATAACCTTATTTGGGAAAATGTGCTTATACTGACAATAAGCATTTAGCCTACATTTCTCAAATGTCTTCTCTAAAAGCCACTATGTGAATATGTATTGAGTTTACTGACATTTTCAAAAAGTGTTATCACTTCCTCCCTTCTCCATTACAAGTGGCTATATGGAAGTAACTACTGTATGCAAACATATATATATATATATATATATATATATATATATATATATATATACACACACATACATATAGAGACACACACACACACACACACACACACACACACACACACACACACAGACATCTCCATTTTATATACTGACTTTTATCTATTTCAGGTTCATGAAGTGATGAGTCTATTCTGATATCAGTAGGCATAAAATGATGGGATGTCAGCCAACCTCCGCTGAAATCTGCATATGCCCAACTGACGTTGTTAAGAAGCGATAATGTCACTTCATTATGTCTAATCTTATCTCCTCCTTTGACTCCTGTGTTTTTCTCTTCTTACCAGTAATTAAAAAAATATATGGACTTGCAACACATAATAAAAAGAGTAAGTATTACAGAAAAATAAGACAGATACATAAAGATATATAACCCAGAGACCAACACTTAACATCTTCAGTAAGAGTCTAAACATTATAAAATGAGGGTTCATAGGCTGGTACTAGGCTATCGGCCTTAGGGCCTACACAAGCCTAGCCATAACAATTCCCAGGCTATTTCTTCCCACAATATTTACTTCCCTGGACCCCTGTCTAGCAGGTTGACTGATGTGATCCCCGGGGTGAATTTCCTATCTCCCATCCAATCACCAAGGTTCTTTTTGAAGAGGGCCAAAGAGGTGCTCTGCTTGACATGTATGGGCAGTCTATTCCAGAGACTGGGGAGTCTCTGGGTCAGAAACCTATTCCTCCAGCATGTTTTGTTCATTGTAATGATAAGGTTTAGATCCCTGGAGCATGTGGCTCTGAGGGACTCGGATTTCTTTAAGTGTAGCATGTCCAACGGCAATGGGTTTGACATGGCCTTGTATGTTAAGCATAGATCACCTCTGAGTAGATGATATGTGACAGAGTATAGGAGGAGTTTTTTTTTTTAGATGGTCAGCATAGGGCATCTGCTTTAGGCCTCTGATTCTTTTAGTGAGATATTTCTGCAGCCTTTCCAGTTGTTGCAGATGTCTTGAGAGGTACACACAAAACGGGGCGTTGTATTCCATAATGGGTCTGAGGGATGAGTACAGTGGGACAATGACCTCCTTTTTTCTGGATGAAAAGCCCTTAGTGATGAGGTGTGCCACATAGAAGGATTCCCTGACTGTTGTGGCGATGTGGTTATCTAAGGTGAGACCACTGTCCACCTGTGTCCCCAAGTTCCTTATCACACTTTCGGTGTTTAGTGTACTGCCACCTATGTGGTAATTCACAGGTAAATGTTTTTTCCCCAAAGGGGATAACTGTACATTTCTTGGCATTGAGCTTCAGCCCATGGCTCTTGCACCAAGCATCTGTTTTTGTAAGGCCCTTTTGTAGAATATCCACATAATTTGGGGATTCAATAATGGCTCCCAGTTTGCAGTCATCTGAGAACTTTGTTAGCCAAAGTGCCTTAGTGTTGGCCTGTACTTCAGAGAAGTA
This sequence comes from Protopterus annectens, assembly GCF_019279795.1. NCBI lineage: Eukaryota > Metazoa > Chordata > Ceratodontiformes > Protopteridae > Protopterus > Protopterus annectens. Next base: position 548,497,749 of record NC_056726.1, on the reverse strand, counting down.
GATGCCAAACAAGAGCGGTCCCAGGACTGAACCCTAAGGTACTCCACTTGTCTTATGTCTGGAACTGGATTTTGAGTCCGCTACTTTTACAGTCTGGGTTCTGTCAGTAAGCCAGTTGGCAACCCATCAAATGACGTAGGTATTAATGCCCAGCTTAGTAAGTTTATCTATATTTTCAGATTAGGGGATGGTGTCGAAGGCCTTGGTGAGGTCCAGACAGGCTGGGTGGACCACCTTACCCTTGCCCACGGCTCTGGATACTGATTCGAAGTCAATCAGGTTCAGGAGACATGATCGGCCCTTCACGAACCCAAACTGCATGGGGTCCAGTGTTTGAAGGTTGCCAATGTCTTTGTTTATAAGTTCCATAATAATATGTTCCATGGCCTTGCAGATCAAGCTCATCAGACTGATGGGGCGGTAGTTCCCAGGATCCAAGGTGGGTCCCCCCCTTGTGGAGTGGGATAACTGTAGCTGTGTGCCACTCAGTGGGCACAAAGCCTGAGATGAGGTTATGATTAAACATGACACTTAGGTGAGGTGCCAGCTCATTTTGTAGTTCATATAGTACACAGCCTGGGATGTCGTCTGGTCCCATGGATGCTGTATTCTTAACTTTGGAGAGTGCGGTTTCTACCTGTGTGGCCATTATTACCAGAATTTGGCAACCTTTCGGTATTGAGATGGGTCCTTTGGAGGTGAGAGGGGGGTGAAGTTTGCACTGAATTGATCTGCCAGAATATTGGCATTATCCTTGCAGTAAGTATATTTAATGCCATTCTGTTGTAGCTCAGAGCAGATCTGAGCATTGCCATTTAGATTCTTGACATAGCTATAGAATGCCTTGTGGTTGTCTTTGGAATCTTTGGCAATTTTATTTTCATAACTAGCCTTGGAGGATTTTATGAGGGATTTCAGCTTCTTACTGAGGCTGGCAAGGGTGTCCTCTTTTCTGCAACAGTTTCTTCCTTTTGTTGTAAAGTTTGTTTATGACAAGGGACCACCAGATTGGCTTCCTTTTTTTGGAGGAGAGCTTCTTCATTCTATTGGGGATGGCACAATTCATGCATGAGTGGATGTGCTTGTACAGTGCCTTAGTGTAGGATTCAGCAGTTGAACTTTCAGTTCCCGTCTACATGGGTGTTATGAAGTTTGTCAATTCTGACTTGAGTAGCATGAAGCTGGTTTTGGAGAGGTTTCCTTACTGGGGGGTGGGTGTGGGATGTGGATGTCAAGGGTGATTAGCTTATGGTCAGACCTGACCAACGAAGGGGTGACCATAGGTGTGCAGCATTGATTTCCCATGTTGGTAATGACCAGGTCTAGGATATTGGAGCCCCTGGTGGGACTAAGGATTAGTTGATCCAGGGCTTTGGAATTTATGAATTCCAAGAACCGTTGGGCAAATGTGTTGGTACCAGAGTAGTTTTCCCAGTTAATGGCAGGGTAGTTGAAATCACCCAGTATTAGGGTGTTTGGCTGTATCTTAATATTTTCCAGTATGTTTAGAAAGGTGTAGTGAGAATCTTGGTACATGGTGGGGATCTGTAGCAAGCTACAATTTGGATTGCAGTCTTACCTAGTGTTAGTTGCACCTGGAGAATCTCAGATGCATTGTGTTGGGCAACAAGCCTGGTGTTGTGAATATCCTTGGTGAATATGGACACTCCTCCACCTTTAGCGTTTCGGCCCTGGTTTGGTGGTTGAAAAGTGTGGTAAGAGTCAGTTGTGGAACTAATAGGTATAAGGGAAGGATGGACAAGAGTTTTTGAGGAGCCAGAAGACCCCAGTAGCAGGTAATTTTTCTTAGAAATAATTTCATCAATATCAGATATAAAATTCAGTCACAGTGAACGGTATATGACAACAAGAGATTATTTGTTAATCAAAGTGTGGGACCTTATCATGGAACACAGGCCTGCAGAAACCTTTCAGGTACTATCCCCTTTACATACCACTCCTGTCCTACTAAATTGGCGTCGCTAGGAAGACACCTTCTACCTGAAGAACTAACCAATGAATTTAACTGACTAGCCGACCATAGGGTAAAGCAAATAAGGTACTAGCCCCTCTACATACCACTCCTGTCCTACTAAATCAGTGTCGCTAGGAAGACATCCTCTACCTGAAAAACTAACCAATGAATTTAACTGACTAGCCATCCATAGGGGAAAGCAAATTAGGTTAATATCTTTATAAGTTGCTGTAAACCAAATGTACAATTAAATAATTAAGCAAGCCCTGGGTCCATAGCACTGCAAAGTGTCCCCAGTAAGGGAGCATCTTTCCATCTAAATGTGGCTAAAACCTACCAAAACGTATAACCACTTGTACAAGGAGTTAGCTCCATTCCCTACCTTTAATCAATAAACAAGAAGGTAACAAAGATTTAAAAACATAGCACAGTCTACAGTCTACTTACAGGCAGGCTGTGTGAATCTTGTAATCGGACTTGGACAATCTAGTCCAAAATCCCCTCCCCTTCTAGCTACGTACTTATCCCCCCTTGGCACCCACCATTTTTAAACACTCCAGTGCTCCCGGACCTAGATGGCTGCTGTGTAGCGTGGTATGTAAAGTGTCTAGCCAAATATCATACTTTTAACTTAAATGTCATACTTTTATCTTGAATACCGAGTAAATTCAAAATTCAGTCAGCGTTGGTGATATACTGCATAGGTAGCATTGCTATATCTGTAGCTGTTTGCAACTCTATAGAAGCCTGCTCTTGTAGCTGAAAGACCAAACAGCATGTCGTGTATTTAATGTCTATAAAACACACTTATAGGTTGAGAAAGAATTATTGGGCCAGTCGCTAAACTGTTTAATCAATTGCTAACTTATTGGGAGCTTAAAAATGTTACTTTGCTGAATTAGCTCATTGCTGACTTACTGGGAGCTTAATAATGTTATTTTGCTGAACTAGCTGTGTTGTAAGCCATGCTAACACTGTGAAGTAATTACTACATTAGTTGCTCAGTTGCTAGAGTCATTCACAGGCTGATTCTTGCACACAATACCTATCTACACATAGCCTAGCCTAAAAACACAGTGATTTGTAAGAAAAGGCTGTCGCTAACACAATCACAATGGTTTGCTGCTAAATTACCATATGTCACAAATACTACTTTAACGATTAGCTGCTATTAGATATAAGGGAAAATAACATCCTAACAAATGTTTTGCTAGACTGTGAAGACTATTGTGTGACCTTTAGTGACTGTAGATGGTGAGACTCATGTTTCTTAAACTAGAATGCTAACTTTATATCCTTTGTTAGGTACTATCCCATCTACATAACACTTCTGTCCTACTAAATAAATAAGGTTAATATCTTTATAAGCTGCTGTAAACCAAATGTGCAATTAAGCAAGCCCTGGATCCATAGCACTTCAAGGTGTCCCCCAGTTACTCAGTAAGGGAGCCTCTTTCCATCTAAAGGTGGCTAAAACCTACCAGAAAATATAACCAGTTGTACAAGGAGTTAGCTCCATTCCCTACCTTTAATCAATAAACAATAGGGTAGCATCTAGTGCAAACTGGTGTACTTTCAGAAAATAGAAAAAGCAACAAACAGACATTTAAAACATAGCACATTGTACAGTCTACTTACAGGCAGGCTGTGTGGATCTTGTGATAGGACTTGTCTCACACCACTATGGCTCACTCCGAGCCCCACTCTGCCCCCAAATTCCACCCACCCCCAGTACTGATGGATTTATACTAACTTAGCCACTCCCCCTCCTTTTCTTCCAATCAGCATCTCTCATCCCATTCCTCCCTCCCAATTAGCATCTCCCATCACCATAGGATTACCTCTGCCTCTTTCCTCATACTAATTCTCTCTCACCACCAAAGGATCCCCCCACTCTGCCACTTTTTTTCTTCCTTCTTATATCCAGGTAACTTCAAGCCCTAAAAATGTCTAGAACTCTTTATACACCAGCATCTAAGCATACATTGGCTCTCTCTCTGCTGTCTGTGCTACCTATCCTTTACCTCCTCACTGCCTACGAAGGCCAATAATACCTCAGATTCCACTATCCAAATCATCACACTATTACCCCTAACCTCTAATAACACATCTTATCTAATTATCCCCCACACATCTGATCTTTCATCCCTTTAAATCACCACCCAATTAAAACCCTAAACTCCAACCCCAAAGACAAACATTATGTAAAACTTATACATAAATTTCTAAAACTCATAATCAGACTTCACTACAACCTCAGAGTAGACAGGGACATACATACCAACCTTGGCTCTTCTTCTCATAGTGCCACTAACTCCTACAACAATACTCCCACCATTACAATCCCACTTAATAGAACCACTAACTCTCTTCTCACCTTTTACCTAAACATTAGAAGCATAAACAACAAAATACACAACCTACATGCCCTATTAGCAGTACATTCCCCCGATATAATGTGTCTCACAGAAACCTGGCTATAACCTACTACTGCTGCTGATGAGATTACCACCAGGGTATAATATTCACCGATTAGACCACACTACTAAAAAGGGGGTAGCAGTTCTCTACAAAAACACACTAAGTATTAATAGGGATTCCATACAGCCACCCCCATTTAATAATGCTGAAATCCTTATAGCTAAACTTCAAATTAACCACAACAAATGCATAAATATTGTCAGTATCTACATTCCCTCAGGGAACAATATAAACACCCCAGAAGATATCCTCCAATGGTTATCCACTAACTACCCCCAAAAAACCATTGTGCTTGGTGAATTCAACATTGACTGGCCCACCTGTGTAGCAGAATCCCGCGACACCCATATAAATCTCTTCGGGTTCAGTCAAATAATAACTGCTCCTACTAGGCTCAGCAAACCCAACAACAGAGAAAGTATTCTTGATTGGATTCCTAACAGTAGTCATCACCACTTGTATAAATCTGGAACCCTCTCCCATGACCTAAGTGATCACTCTCTAACTTACATTATTAAGGATAAGGGTGAGAACTCCCATCAGCCTACCTTTAGAACAGTCAGAAATACCAAAAACTTCAATCCTGTAAATTTCCAAAATTAACTTAACTCAGCCAGCTGGTCAGTCCTAAAACATACCACTGGAAGAGGCAGTGGCATATTTTAATACTAAATTACTAAACATCCTACACTCCCATGCCCCATCTTGTAATATTAAGACTAAAACAAATGCAGCACCATGGCTCACTAAGGAAATCAGACTTAGAAATAAGGCCAGGCCATTTGGTGAGCAACTAAAGCCCCTCTTGATCAACTAAAATACTGTCAACTTAGGAATGACACAAAAAAAAATCCATTCAGCAAGACAAAAAAAGCTACTACCAAAACCGGCAGCAGAAGCACCAATACAATCCCAAAAAGTTCTGGGCAGGTATAAAGCAGCTTCTTCATCCAGGACAATCTACCACTCCAACCCCAACAAACTACACCCAATAACCACCTGAGAATGTTGCTAGTGCCTTTAATAATTTCTTCAGTGAAACAATCCAATCTCTTGCTAACCAAGTCAATCCCATACACTAACTCCACCACTAATACACCCTTGACTAGCTCCTCCACTAACACACCCAGTACTTATCCCCCTTCAACTTCCAACCTGTCTCTACCACTCTACTTCGATCACTAATCAAAACATTGAAGCCCACCACCCTATCTGCTGACCTTCTCCCAGCAGTGTTCTTAAACATAGCTGGTGATGCCATAGCATTTCCCATATCTATCCTAATCAACAGGTCCCTAACTGTCAGCTCTATCCCCCCAATCTGTAAAATATCCCATGTTATCCCACTCAACAAAGGTGCAAGTTCCACAGAATTATCCAATTACAGACCCATCACCATTCTTTCAAAACTGGCCAAAAGAATGGAAAAGTGCATCCACAAAAAAAATTATGTACCATCTCATTCTGAACCAAATACTGGCAGTCTTGCAGCATGGCTCAAGGCCACATCATAGCACCACCTCTGCTCTCCTTTCTTTCATGAATGCCATATATCTAAACAGAAATAACTTGCTGTCATCAGCCCTCTTCCTAGACCTCTCAATGGCCTTTGAAATGGTCAATCACCAATTACTCATCCACTCTCTGAAATCTATTTCCCTGGACAACCATACTATACAGTGGTTCTAATCCTATTTGAATGGTAGACAACAAGCAGTACTATGGCAGGGCAAACTATCCACTCTGTTACCGCTCACTCTTGGAGTTCCTCAGGGCTCTATTTTGGGTCCTCTACTCTTTTCTTTCTTTATCAATAACCTGCACACTGCCATCCCAGATGTAACATGCATCCAATATGCAGATGACTCCACTCTGATCTGCTCAGCTTACTCCCCAAAAGCCCTGCAAATCTTAACCCAGAATACATTCAACACTGTTGAAAAGTGGCTCTCTAATCACCGTCTTCTGTTGAATCCCAATAAGACCAAACTGTTACTCTTTACCCCCACTTGTAGGTCATCCCCAATTTCCTTTACTAAGCTCTTAGGGGTAATAGTAGATAATAATCTCAAATTCGACCTGCACATCAACAAGACTATTAAAACCATCAACAAAAAGCTTGGCGCACTATACAGAAATAAACTTTTTCTAACCCCAATAGCTAAAATCGTAATCGTCCGCTCTCATTTTCTCTCCACCCTTCTATATGCTTCCCCTATACTCTGTAACCTAAACAAATCAGAGCTTACCAAACTCTCTCACTGTTACCACCATATTGTCAGATTCGCCACTGGATCAACATATAGGACACATCACCTCAATCTCCTAGGGTGGCTAGAACTGCCAAGCTTAATTCAGTTCAATCAGCTAATAGTAGCACATAATATTCTCAACCAACCCGAAAACACCCCCCGCACTTAAAACTATCATAAAACCATACAGTAACTCCAGACCATTACACTCATCCAGCAAGCTGTTTGTCCAAACACTGAAAGCTAATAACATAGCTGGTGACTCCCTGTTTGCCAACTCCATTGGGAAAGCTTGGAACTTACTACCAGCAGACATTACCCTGGGACCCTCTCTAAGCCTCTTTAAAAAAGTCCTCAAACAGTATTATAAAAGGCACTGTCTCTGTCCATGTACCAACCCTGATTAATCCCCATAACAACTCCCTAACTCAACAGCAATGTACTAGCTTCTTGCTCACAAATGCTTGCAATGGCAATCTTGATCTCTACATTTCTTTGTAAAAAAATTGTTGTTGTAATCCACCTGTTTAATATTTTTATATTGTACTGCAAACTGTTAAAATTATGGATCCCTCTAGAGGGACACACCATACTTACTTGTTATTTATGTGTTGCTTGGGATGCATGTTTTTAGCTGCACCACTGGAGCTTTTCTCTCCTGTTAAAATTGTACATTCCTCATGAATGCCTATCGTTTCTTACTTTGGAAAACCGTTAGAATGTATGCATGTTTTTGCCTGTATGTTTGGAGCTTTTCACCCCAGGCCTCCACTGAAAAGGAACATGTATCCACTTGGACTATCCCAGTCAACAAATGTAAAATAAAATAAATAAATAAAATAAGAGTTGTAGCCTGGTACTGCAGGGATGCTCTCTGGAGCCTTGAACCAGGTCTCAGTTACTCCACAGATATCGATATTATCCATTTTTAGGAGCACCTTGAGAGAGTGCATTTTGAGGTTTAGACTTCTAGCACTGAGTAGCATTACTTTCAGATTTTGCATGCTTGTACCTGTTACTGTGATGGTTTTGTCCTTTGAACTTTGCCTAAAAAAGGCACTACAGGGATGGCAAGTGCCTTAGCCAGTAACCTGAATCCCAGGGGTGACAGGTGCAGACCACCTCTGGCAAAGCATCGTGGTCTGCCGATCATGTCATCCCAGGCAAACAGATACTGGATCCCCTTTGAATGACACCAGAAGCTTAGCCAATTTTTGAAGTCAGTCATTTTGTCCTTATATTGTGGTATCATTCTGGGCGAAGCTGGGATGCAACTCAGGGCTAGTGTCATAATTGCCTGGGCCACATGATCCGAGAGCTCTTCCATATCTCTTTTCGTGTAGTCCAGGGAGGTACGTCTCAAGTCATTCACTCCATCATGGACAATGACAGAGTCATATTTGTACTTGTTGTGGAGTGACTTGAGCACATGCATTATGTGGCGGATCCTGGCACCCAACAGGCAGCTGACTGTAATTTTCTTCTTGTTCAGCCTGGTGAGTGGGACATCGGTATGCCTAACTATAGAGTCACCTATGACTAAAGTGTTGGGTATGTTGCCTTGCCTTAGGGGCTGTTGTTGGGTGGCACACTGGTGTTGTGAAGTATGTGACACTTTGGTTGTGACTGGTGTTTGTTTGCGTTTTAGCTTAGGAGGTTCTTGTTGCTTGGGCAGGTTAATGTTAAGGGCCTCCAAATATGTGGGTTTAGTGTTGCTATGTGTGGGTGTTGGTGGTGTGGGTTTAGAAGGGCTATGTATTGCTTGAAGTGTAGTGTGGGTGTTATCCTCCTACTCTTGACTGTCTAACACAATCTGGGGTGGAGAGAGAGCTTTGCTTCCATTTTGGCTGTGATTGTCATCTGCTGCAAAACTAAATATCAGATACTTTTTGAACATGCGAATATACCAAAAATCAACATGAGTCACTCTTACCTTCATTCTAAAGAAAGTAATACTTGTCAGTAAATCCACGGTAGATTTTAGGTCTTGCAACCGTTCAGGACTACTTGCTGGAAAATTGTTCTAGTGGCAGAAAAAAAAATTAACTGTAACCTTTGAATACTTAAATTTTAATGAAATTCTAAATTATATTTTTTTATATAAACAACACACTTTTATACATGTAGCATTAAGAAAATAAAGCACAACCACTATTAACCAACTAGTTACAAGGCGGTGTTTTGTGTTTTACAATCAAAGCTACAAAACAAAATGAAACAAAAATAGTGTTCAAAGCTTACGTGATGTCAAAACACACTGACTTCTACTTATTGTGGTGCTGGTATACAAAGAAAATGACTAGGACCCCTACAGCACAGAGGACCAAGTGAACAACTTCTAGTCATTTAGCTGGAAATGAATATGCATTTCACAGCTGACTATGCTTCCGCTAAGGAATGGGGTGATGTATTCCATTCCATAAATGACTTGACAGGCATGACACTAACATATACATGTGTGCATACTTTTTATATATATATATATATATATATATATATATATATATATATATAAGTGTGTGTGTAATATACACACACACACACACATATATATATATATATATATATATATATGTGTGTATATATATTACACACACAAACATATGCAGGCGTGTGTTTGTGCATGTATTTTTATAAACAGACCATTACCTCTGACCAGAGCCACACAGACAAATGTAAAAGTTATAAATTTAGAAATGGATAAGGATCAGTATTGCCTATTATTCTCACATCTAATCTAAGATAAAGTTATAGCGCAAAAGAAGGGTGATGGACTGGAAATGTTTCTGAATGCTAATTGTCCTGCATATGGATATCAACTATATATGAAAGGCTTTAATGTTAATGAACTAACTAAACTGATTAGCATGTGACATGATATACCTCTGCTTCCAGAGAAATCAGCTGGAGTGCAGGACACTAGACCCCCCCACCCCAAGCCTCCTTAAACTACATCTCATCACGCAGCGATGACGTATGGCCAGATCTGAGGACATGCATCTGCAGAACTGAATAAAATATTTGCTTTCATCACTTTATGCTTTTGGAGCTAAAGGAGAGCCATTCACAATGAACGCAGCTCAAATGCACCCTCCTGTAATTTTTTTTCACAAGATAGAAATTTGGATAAAACCTAGAAGCTTTGGATCCTGAAATGTGAATTTTCCTCAGTTCATGACAATTAACTGAAAAGTCTAAAAAACATTCAGTGTTCAACATTCCTGCAAGTTGCTGAGGAAAAAAAAACATATAAAGGCATCTGATTGTTTTGCTTTCCTTGAAGAGTAGAAAGGCAAAGCAGCAGTACTTGAATCACTGTGAACCCAGAAAAAAAAAAAACTGGTAATTTATCAGGTGGTCATCATTTATAACAGCATTAGGTCATACAGGTACTAAACATGCTAATATTACTAAACTGCAAAATATAACAAATGACCGTGAATCATGTGAGCAGAGGACTTTATTAAAATGTTATTTATTTTTTTTGCAGTACAAAATAATGAAACAAGGTGTAAACTATTAACAGAAACATACCTGGCTATCAAAAGCTGTGGGTGAGTGTGGAGCAAGTAAAATTATTAATGCACATTAAAAGCATTAACTGATGAAAAAGAGGTGTGCAAGATTAAACGCAACTGAAATAATATAAGAACAATGAGAAATAATTAAGCTATGACAGACATAGCAATCTACAACAAAGATACAGCGCAGAGGTAAATCTGTTCATGCAGATGAAATAAAAGCTTGCCTAGCTGTGGCATTAAGCATGACAGGAAACAATGTCCAACTTTTAATCAGCCCTGCAGAAGCTGTGCTAAAAAAATAACTATCTAAAACGCTTAGAAACAAAAACAAGCAAATACAAAAGAAGGCATAAGCTGTTGGACATAAAAATGGAAAGGAAATGCTTATGTGTACCGTGAAAGTGAAAACACTCAGTACACTGAATTGTCTAAATATTTCTGAGGCGCATGAAGCATGACATAGCAG
>NC_056726.1:548124551-548159551 GCF_019279795.1 Protopterus annectens | reverse complement strand
AGACGTTGTCCGGTTCGATTCTCAGCTAGAGAGTCTTCTGCGTGGAGACATGCGTGAATGGGCGTACCTTCGTTGAAGGCTGTGCATCACGGCTGGTAACTCAGCATGTAAATTCAACTACCAATCATTAGCGGACCAAAGTTCCACTGTGGCAACCCCTAACTGGGAAAAGCTGAAAGACACAACAAGTATTAATTAATAGCTATAATAAAGAAGATCTCACTGCTAGCATTTGGGAAAAACACACTGTATTCCTTACATAAAGGAAGAACTGCTGTTGTAATAACTAGTTGCAATCCCACAACCCTCATCTCCCTCTACAAAAGTCTAGAAAAATGCATTACTTTGCAGTTACTTCATTAAGTAAACAAATGCAACCTTCCCTCAAAATAAACTACATGGTTTCAGGGTTAACAGCAATACTGGTATCACCCAACTGGGTACTGTAGAAAGACCAGGCTATTCATAAACATTGTATGCAGCTCTTTTAAAGATTTAATGTTGTTTTTCCTGAAGTCATGACAGTATTATGATTCATAAAACTGAATCATGCTTCCAACTAGCTGTGGATGACCAATATACGGAGCACACAGTCCCTTTAAGACACCACACATTTCAAAAAGACAGTGGCGTACCAAGTTTACTCTCAACTTTGCAGTCATGGGAGGGAACAATTTATAAACTTTTTATTCTCCACTGTGGACCAAGGTACACAAGCATAACATGCTACTGTGGGGATCCAGTAAATTGAGTAACCCTTCTGTTGTGCCAGTGCATCACTGTTAAAGGTGGGAACTGCATTTATGGTTGTGAAACCAGGTTTGCCTGCACTACAGGGAACTACAATGACAGTATTCATTTCCTACCCTACAAAGGACATCTTTCCCATAACAGAGGAAAACTGCTGCATTGACACACATCATACCATATGTTTGTCTGCAGCTTTTGAGTTTTGAACATGGGATTAGCTGACCCACCTATGGTGCACTGCATACAAACTACTAACATCCCTGCTATGTACCCTATTCAGTCACAGCCTAACCACAGGTTATGTTCCAGCAGAATGGAGAGCAGCAACAGTTATTCCCCACCACAAAGGCAGCTTAGCAACAGACCCGGGGAATTACAGACCCATAAGTCTGATCAGTCTCATTTGTAAGATCATGGAACGTATCATCATGGACCTCATAAATAAAGACATAGGTGACCTCCAAACCCTGGCTCCAACCCAATTCAGCTTCATCAAGGGCAGATCCTGCCTGTTAAACCTGGTGGATTTCTTCAAAAATGTGACCAGGGCCACGGACGAGGGCAAATCTGTGCACACCGCATACCTTGACTTGGCCAAGGTCTTTGATACAATCTCACACTCAGGCATTATTGACAAATTTAGCAAACTGAATGTAAACCCCTTTGTTGTAAGATAGATTGCCAACTGGCTCACAAACCAGTCACACACTATCAAAGTGGGTGACTCTACATCAACCAGCAGACCTGTCAACAGTGGAGTGCCACAAGGGTCAGTGCTGGGCCCCTTACTGTTTCGTATATACCTATCAGAAGTTCAGGTCAAAACTTAGGAGCTGTAGCTGACCAGGTTTGTGGACAGCTGCAAACTGGATGCAATTATCGAATCCCCAAATGATGTCAGTACACTTCAAGAGGGTCTTAACTCAACCAATGACTGGTGACTTAGTCACGGTCTCAAATTAAATTCAAATAAAGGCATCATCATTCCCGTTGGTAAAAATAATGTCCCTTCGCACTATCATATTAGCAACAATACCCTATGTACCTACGAAGTGATAAGGAATCTGGGATCACAAGTAGAATGTGACCTTAACTTTGACCACCATCTGTCTACTGTAGTAAGAAAGGACTTCTATGTAGCACACTTGATTAGCAAAGGCATCACCTCTACAGCAAAGGAGGTTATAACCCCTCTATACTCATCACTAATCAAGCCCATAATTAAGTATAACAACCCTTTTGCCATGTACCGTACAAAGCATCTGCAGCAATTGGAGAGACCTCAGAGATTTCTAACAATGAATATCAAGGGACTCCAGGACGTGCCTTATACAGGCCAAGTAAAATCCCTGTCACTATACTCAGTATTGTATAGACTTCTTAGGGGAGACGTATGCCTGACTTACAGAGCAATTTTCAACCCAACCCAAACCTAATGAATTTGCTACATATTCATAAATCAGATGGGACTAGAGCCACCATTTCCAGGGACCTAAAAACAGCCTGTGACTTAAATAGGACATGCTGGAGAGACAGATATGTCTCCCAAGTGAGTGCCACGTTTTTGGAATAGAATGCCAATTCATGTGAAGCAGAGCACCTCTATGACACTGTTCAAAAGGAACCTGGATGAGTTGATGGGGCACCATAAATTCTTTCCAGGGACAGCACCCACAACCCTCCTGGACATGAGTAGTCATTACTAAATACAATCCTGAGTATTGACTAGAGTATCAATGGTATTACATTGGGGTGAAATAGCTAGGCTATGATCCTATGAATTGGTGGAGGGGAGTATTTGCATATGTGCTGCATGCATAAAGAACTACGCCCATACAGTGGGGTAAGACTGCATACCAGTGGTCTTACTCCAATTGTGTTCATGCTTTTTTGAATCACACAGTACTTTGGTACACTTCTCTACCATGTACCAGCTGTACTCAATGGCACACACTGTTTAGGAACAACTAACAAACATATTCAGGCTTAACTGCTTGATTAGTTTTTTTGGATCTGAAACATGTAGTGGTATTGACCATGCATCTCTGGTTCTGACCCTAAAGTGTGGTGTCTTTTCTCTCAGTCCAGCTACTAAATTGTAGAGAAGTTATCTGGAAAGAAACACTAACTGTTCAGACAGAGTGGGGTCACCTCAAGAAACTGCATGTTATTGCTAGAGCCCATCAAGGCTGAAAAATCAGACCACTCCATTTTAATATCTATGTGAATGATGATGCGTATTTTTATGAAGAAATAAAACCAGTCTAGTATACCTACAAAGCTACAGTCATGCTTTTGCATAATACCATCAGCATGATCAATGCCAAAATGCAATCCAGCTTTCTTTCGCTGCAATCATTGCTTAAAACTTCATATATACAATGTTCCCTCTAGAATCAACAGAAAGTTAGATAGGCTCATTACAGCAAAGTAATGTACCCCCTGTGGTGTTCAGTTATCCACTGCTAATGTGTACTTACTCCTTAAATTTCTACATTCAGAACATCATATAGACAATGTACTCTCTCCATTATCCCATAAGTATGATCTGGTAGTCAGCCCTCTGCAGCCTCGAATGTATGCAATGGAATCAGCACATCTCTCTAACTCTTTAACCCCTGTATATTCCTATACATCATGCTTCGGTTCCTTCTCTAATGTGGTACGATACAATCATAATGTTTAGAGCTATTAATAGACTCTTACAACAAATGTAGAAAACAGGGAATAAAATGAATATTCTTGCTATCAAGTACTTGTCAAACTCTGGAACAAGCGACCGTATTGTCATAAGACAGAATTCTTGAAAAGAAGGCCTTTATGATATTTCTAACACAGCATTTACAGACAGACTACAACTGCCATTGTGGTTCAACTTAGTATTTTATCAGTTGTTGTTTAAAACCATGTTCTAGACAATTCTATTATCCATGTAACAACTTTCAAATTACCTGCAATAGCTTGTAGTGCTTATGTGCTAGCAGTTTTTTTAGTACTTTGTACAACTTAACAGATTTATTTACCAGGCATGTTTACATATACTAGACATTATCTGCTCACCCCTGTGCATCTTTGCAGCCTGTATGCTATTTCTGTATGAATGTAGTATATTACTGAACTGTATCCAACGTCTGACCACCATTGATGCCTTGTCTTGATCTTTTGTTGCATTTACCTTCATTACTACGTAAAAATTGTATGCCATTTATTGTGTTTGCTCTCCTAAGTCCGGGTCATGGCTCTGTATATACTCAATAAGCCTGCTCTACAATACAAGTCTCTTACTCCCATCACATCTATGTAATCTCACCAAGACACAACCATGCCTCCTATAAAATTATCTTATGTACCATGTTTTGTTAAACTTCATATGTAAATGTACTGCTTGCAGACATGACTGCTAATCTTCTATGTAAAAAGAAAATGCAAGTAATTTAGATATATTCATATTTGCGTTTTTACCTTGCCTTTTTTAAATGCTTTGTATATTCCTTTTTCTTTCTGGGTTTATTTGCAATGTGGCTTTACTTTTCTTGTCAACTTTGTAAAAGCTATATATTTTTTTATATATTTATATATTTTGTTTCATGTTTTTCTGTACTGGAGGCTTTTCTCCCTGGGCCTCCACTGAAAATGGGCATCTTGCCCAGTCAGACTTTCCCAATAACTAAATGTCAAATGCATAAAAGGGCATTTGGGGCAGTCCAGCAACCCAGTTAAACAAGCAGGCAAAAACAATGGGTGCAATCATTGTCTGTGAAAAACAGTGGAATATCAAACTTTTTTTTTTATGCTGTTTACTCACTTTTTTATTTCACCTGTGGGCCACAGTTATTTGTTAGGATATTTTTTCCTGTCAGTTAACTGTCATTGGGAGGGTGGCATAATGGTTAAGGTGTTTGCCTTGCAAACACAAGGTGCAGGGTTTGAGTCTCACAAGGGACAATTGGCTAGACTTAAAATGGCTCACAAGGGCAGTTAACTTAGTACTAACCTATGAACCTATGAAATTCTCAGCCAAAGCAAACATCAGCACACTAACACATGTGAAGAGAGAAAAAAACTTTGGTGCATGCAATCTTTTAAAAATTAAAACAAAAAGCAACACTTTTTGCAGGAGGGCAAACCCCTTGCACGCACCCCATGTCAGGGGCTGCATTTCCCAAAACCCCTGCTAATACACTAACTCGGATATTACACAATATCAGATGAGAGGCATACTCTCCTACCTGAGAATTCTGCTTAGTCGACCAAATGCAGTTGATTAAACAAAAGCTGGCCAAAAACTCTTTAGGTCAAGCACAGGCCATATATATATATATATATATATATATATATATATATATATATATATATATACACACACAGAGAGAGGGGGGGGTCACACTTACCCCTAATGAATTGCTAACTTCGCTACAGAACAGCTTAGCAAGGTAAACACATTTTGAATGCTTTCAACATGTCTGCCATTATTCTTCTACACATGCTTGAGTCCTGTGGCATTTAACTCTGCAACACCCACATAGTTGGCAGCACAAATGAGTTAAAGGACTAGCAACTGCTCATCTGAATGTTGTCCTTTTTGTTTTCTATGTTCCCACCCCCACCCCTCCCCTCAAAGGACCTGGCCCATTCTTTCACCCTCACCAAGGATTCCACTAAGTGGTGGGGAGGGAGCTTTTAGAGGGTACCATAATTTAAGGCAGCTATGATGGCACTTTGTGGCTTTGCTGGCATCTTGGCAGTAAGTGTATCTGTAATGGTTTAGCTTCACTTGGGCAGAGGGACATGAGATTTGCATCAGTGAAAATGCCCTTATAGGTTCATAGGTTAATACTAAGCTAACAGCCCTTGCAAGCCACTTGTGTTGAAGGTTACCAATTATCCCTTGTGAGACTCAAACCCTGCACCTTGTGTTTGTCAGGCTACACCTTAACCATAGCCATCCTCCCAAATGACTATATCATGGCAGTAGATGTCGGGATTCATTCATCCCCCTCAACTAGTATGGGCTTACCTGTCCTCTGTGCCATCAAAGATGGGTCAGTTAGAATGCAGTTAAAGCATTATCCTTGACTGCCAATCCAGTTTTGTATAATCTGTAATCAAACTCTGCAGCACACCAAGGAGTCTTCCAGCTGACACCAGCAGTTTTTAATAAATCATTAGAAAAGCACTGACTGATGGCCACACACAAACTGTTACCACAACTACTTTACAAATTGCTGATGCATGCTTGCCATTCGGCATTCCATGTTTAATTTTCAGGCCTCCAGATTTTAAATTTACTATTTGCATATGAATTATTACGTATTTATTCAAATGTTGACAATGGAATTCATTTTTTCAACAAATAAGCTTTTGTAAACAGTTCCCAAAATGATAACTTAGCTCATTTGGTACATTATCTGCTTTTAACAGTAGCAGTTTAAGCCACCCGGAACATTTCATCCATGTAAAGAAGTAATGTTTCTGCTTTACTGGTGACTCTCTAATGATGGATTACTGAACATGTCACTACACCCTGCCAGGAGACTCAATGTACAAACAAAGACTAGTCAAATACAAATACAAATGTAAAGGAAAGGATATGCAAATGTATACTTTAAATACTAAATTGACGTTTTGAAGAAACATAAAAGCAGGAACTCCTAGTACCTGATCATAAAAGTAAATATTAATAATTAGATCTCTGGGAAGAACCTAAGTGCCTTTTATTCATGCAGTCTTCACTTAGGTAGGACATTCACACACAAACAAAACCCCAGGTAACTAAGGAAAAAAGAAGACGTTGTTCCTAAATAGAAAATAACAATGACACTATATTTCAGCTGATTTACCAATAGGTTCAAAATACAGTTTTCAGTTATATAGAGTACCACACAGAAAAATACAAACTTTCATAAGTGGACATAAACAGGGAAGAAAATGTCACTGAAATGATATCCAGCATAGGAAAATGAACCTATTAGGAGATGAAAGAAGCTTCTAGCAGCATATATAAGTGGGCACAATAAAGCCTGCTTTGGAAATCAAAGTAATAACGTACCAAACATGAACCTGTAAGCAACAAAGAGCTATAAGCAGTGCAGTGGTTAACTTTGTCACTTCACAGCGGCTCCATGGTTCAGTTCTCGGCAGGGGTGCTTTCTGTGTGGAGTCTGCATGTTCTCCCTGCATTCGCGGGGGTTCTTCTTGTTGCTCCTGTTTTCTACCACATTCCAAAGAAATGCTTCTGAGCCTTTTCCCCCAGGACTCCACTGAAATTGGGCTCTGTCCCAATCAGACATTCCCCGTAAATAAATGTTAAAATAAAAATAAAAAAATCTGCAATAACAAAGTACCGGTGCAGAATATTTTTTCCATTTCAGAGAGACAAAATAAGAAAACAAAAATAAAAGGTAAAGGATTTCATTCTTTTCACCTGCACTTGCCTATTGCAAGAGTCTTAGCAAGTCAACTAAACAGACAATGGTCTTGGGTCATACTTGAAAAGGGACACTTGCTTCTATGGCCTTACACAGTTAACAAATGTCTACAACATATAAAATACAAAATTCATAAAAACTAGTTTTCAGAAGGAAATTACTTTTAGTCAGACTGTAGTATGGTCATGCCTGTCATTAGTCACACTGTAGTAGGGTAATAAGTGTCATTAGTCACACTGTAGTATGGTAATGCTTATTAGTCACAATGTAGTATGGTAATGCCTGTCATTAGTCATGCTGTAGTACGGTAATGCCTGTCATTATTCATGCTGTAGTATGCTAATGCTTGTCATTAGTCATACTGTAGTATGGTAATGCCTGTCATTAGTCACGTTGTAGTATGGTAATACCTGTCATTAGTCACACTGTAGTATGGTAATGCTTATTAGTCACACTGTAGTATGCTAATGCTTGTTATCAGTCACACTGTAGTATGCTAATGCCTATCATTAGTCACATTGTAGTATGGTAATGCCCATCATTAGTCATGCTGTAGTATGGTAATGCATGTCATTATTCATGCTGTAGTATGGTAATGCCTGTCATTAGTCATACTGTAGTATGGTAATGCCTGCAATTAGTCAAACTGTAGTATGGTAATGCCTGTCATACTGTAGTATGGTAATGCCTGTCATACTGTAGTATGGTAATGCCTGTCATTAGTTGTACTGTAGTTTGGTAATGCCTGTCATTAGTCATACTGTAGTATGGTAATGCCTGTCATTAGTCATGCTGTAGTATGTAATGCCTGTCATTAGTCATACTGTAGTATGGTAATGCCAGTCATTAGTCATGCTGTAGTAAGGTAATGCCTGTCATTAGTCATGTTGTAGTATGGTAATGCCTGTCATTAGTCATGCTGTAGTATGGTAATGCCTGTCATTAGTCATGCTGTAGTAAGGTAATGCCTGTCATTAGTCATGCTGTAGTATGGTAATGCCTTTGATTAGTCATACTGTAGTACGGTAATGCCTTTCATTAGTTGTACTGTAGTATTCTAATGCCTGTCAGTCGTGCTGTAGTATGGTAATGCCTTTCAGTAGTCGTACTGTAGTATGGTAATGCTTGTCATTAGTCATGCTGTAGTATGGTAATGCCTTTCATTAGTCATGCTGTAGTATGGTAATGCCTTTCATTAGTCATGCTGTAGTATGGTAATGCCTGTCATTAGTCATACTGTAGTATGGTAATGCCTGTCATTAGTCATACTGTAGTATGGTAATGCCTTTCATTAGTCATACTGTAGTATAGTAATGTCTGTCATTAGCCATGCTGTAGTATGGTAATGTCTGTCATTAGTCGTGCTGTAGTATGGTAATGCCTGTCATTGGTCGTACTGTAGTATGGTAATGCCTGTCATTAGTCATGCTGTAGTATGGTAATGCCTGTCATTAGTCGTACTGTAGTATGGTAATGCCTGTCATTAGTCATATTGTTGTATGATAATGTCTTTCATTAGTCGTACTGTAGTAATGCCTGTCGTTAGTCATATTGTAGTATGATAATGTCTTTCATTAGTCGTACTGTAGCAATGCCTTGTCATTAGTCATGCTGTAGTATGGTAATGCCTTTCATTAGTCATACTGTAGTATGGTAATGCCTGTCATTAGTCGTACTGTAGTATGGTAAATGCCTGTCATTAGTCATGCTATAGTATGGTAATGCCTTTCATTAGTCATACTGTAGTATGATAATGCCTTTCATTAGTCGTACTGTAGTATGGTAATGCCTGTCAGTCATGCTGTAGTATGGTAATGCCTGTCATTAGTCATACTGTAGTACGGTAATGCTTACTTGCACATGATCACAGTATGGAGCAAACTGAGCTATTTGTTCATTAGTCGTACTGTAGTATGCTAATGCCTGTCATTAGTCATGCTGTAGTATGGTAATGCCTGTCATTAGTCATATAATGCCTTTCATTAGTCGTACTGTAGTATGGTAATGCCTGTCATTAATCATGCTGTAGTAAGGTAATGCCTATCATTAGTCGTACTGTAATATGGTAATGCCTTTCATTAGTCATACTGTAGTATGGTAATGCCTGTCATTAGTCATACTGTAGTATGGTAATGCCTGTCATTAGTCATGCTGTAGTATGGTAATGCCTGTCATTTGTTGTACTGTAGTTTGGTAATGCCTGTCATACTGTAGTATGGTAATGCCTGCCATTAGCCATGCTGTAGTACGGTAATGCCTGTCATTAGTCATGCTATAGTATGGTAATGCCTGTTATTAGTCATACTGTAGTATGGTAATGCCTTTCATTAGTCGTACTGTAGTATGGTAATGCTTACTTGCACATGATCAGAGTATGGAGTAAACTGAGCTATTTGTTCATTAGTCGTACTGTAGTATGGTAATGCCTGTCATTAGTCATGCTGTAGTATGGTAATGCCTGTCATTAGTCATGCTGTAGTATGGTAATGCCTGTCATTAGTCATATAATGCCTTTCATTAGTCGTACCCTAGTATGGTAATGCCTGTCATTAGTCATGCTGTAGTAAGGTAATGCCTGTCATTAGTCGTATTGTAGTATGGTAATGCCTTTCATTAGTCATACTGTAGTATGATAATGCCTGTCATTAGTCATGCTGTAGTATGGTAATGCCTGTCATTTGTTGTATTGTAGTTTGGTAATGCCTGCCATTAGCCATGCTGTAGTATGGTAATGCCTGTCATTAGTCATGCTGTAGTATGGTAATGCCTTTCATTAGTCGTACTGTAGTATGGTAATGCCTTTCATTAGTCGTACTGTAGTATGGTAATGCTTACTTGCACATGATCAGAGTATGGAGCAAACTGAGCTATTTGTTTGGGACAAGAATATGCAAAAAAAAAAAAAGGTAAATTAACAAGAATGTCCTTATATGACACTGCAGTACCACTGAGTACTAGTGGGGCGTGTTTCTATTGTTGACTTGACAGGGTCTTTCATTAACTGAATGCAGGCCAAGAATGTACATAGTTCATGACAACAACGGTTCACCTACCTGAAATGTTTTAACAACATATTTCTTTATGCTTTAATGGCTAAAGGGCTGATGGTATACTGGGGTTCCTTTTGCAGTAGAAACTGGAATATAGGCAATAAAATGTTTAAACCACCATAGGCAAACATCAACAGCAACATAAAACATCAAAAAATGTTTGAAAATCAGGATAGCATAACACTATAAATAGAAGTCAGTTACAAAGGGGTGGTTACCTGCAGGAAATTAATGGGTAAGAACTTCTATAGCAAAGTTTAGGCATGCACATGTAAGAAACAGGTGTGCCAGAAAAAGGTTTTAGAGACAAGGGAAAAGGCACACATGCAGGGTGCAGAAGAAAGAAGGAAAAAGCAAGCAACAGAAGCACCGGAAGGTTTAAAAATGAGAAATGTGAAATGAGTGGTACAATTGTTAAAGTGGTACTGAAACAAACATCAGAGTAGAAGGAAAGTTGGACTGAAATACAGCAAAATGAGGCATTTCAGGTATACACAAGATACAGAAAAAACTAAAACTGACTTTCCTACCAATATCCACTGAAAACAGTTATAGTAACAACTTGTAAGATTACACTGCCTGTTCACATCTGAAGGAAAACTCTGAGGAAAGGTGCCAGAAGGAGGTTTATTTATTTTGAATGTGCTGATAGAGGTATACCACTAATCCAGTTGGACCAATATGAGGCTCAGCCTAGGATGCAATACAGTACAATAAAATGAGTGATAAATTATCTTCACCTGTTTAACGATGCAGAAGCATTCTGTCATGGTACACTGATTACAATGTTAGTAGTAGTCAAAGATCTGTATGTCATTTATAACGTATACAACTACTGTACAGAGACCTGTGACTAAGATGGGGATTAGTAGTATGGCACACAAAGTTTCAGGTAGATTTAATGTTTTATGTAGCCAGGTTAAGCGTATTGATATGGTCTTCCTCATACTTATCAGATATACCATCAATTCTACTGTTATTTCAACTCAGTCTGTTTTCTAAATCATTAACTTTATCTATGAGCTATTTATTTTGTTTTAAAAGAAATTCACTCTGAGGCTCTCCTTCAGTTATTCTGCCTTCATGATCATTTAAAGATTTATCCATAATGCAAGTTTGTGTACTTTGTTGTTTCATAAGAATTTCTAAATGTTTAATTTTCTTTCTGGTCTCTTCTTTGAAACTTTCTAGTTTGGTATCCAGTTTATCTATGTTAAGTAATGCATCCTACAGAGCAGACATTAGTGAGTGAATGTCTTTTTTAACACAAGAATCCTGAGTACCATTTCTTGAGTGACTCGTGTCTCCTCTCTTAACCAGGCAGTGAAATTCTGATAGGCATATTAAGCTTTTAAAGACTTTGAAGCTATAAATCTTTTCTCTATTAGTGAATAAAATTACTTAAAATATATCTCGGAATTCAAATTTTTTGATTAGATTTTCAGTCAGAGAAAAGTTTTCAGTCACACAGCTTTCACCAGTTACTGCCCTCAGCACACCCCCACGCATAGTTGCACAGACTTTTAAACATGACAAATAGAACTGAATGGAGACAGTTACATGCAAGACTATGTAATGTGAAAGTGCGGTAATGGAAGGATATCTGAGCGGGTGCGGAAAGGAAGAGGAGAAAAGAGAACAGATTCTGGAGTACAGAACAGCTGAGAAGAAGGGAGGAAGACAAGATGGAAGAAACAACATCACAGAAGTAGGCTGAAGAAGAGGGGAAACGGGGGTTTTCATAGAGGGTGTACATTTGGATGAGGTATTCTAGGCAACTTCAGTGAAGACTTGGAAAATTCATTGAGTTAGTTTTCCCAAGAAGTTATTTTAAGTGTGAGAAAGAGAGATGTTACTTTTAAAGCTGACAGTATTATGTTAGGCTATTGTTTTGAGATCATTCTGTTATACAGAAGAAGGAAGTTAGGTAAGAATGTAGCAGCTGCAGTAAGGGCTGTGTCCTTACAAACCACACATGGCTAGGTAAACCGGAACAAGAACTATACAGAGTGACTGGGAAAGTTGGCCATACCGTTTACTTTGTTTGGAAATGTCACACGGCTATGCCAATGGGGACACACATGAATATGCATGGTAGTGAACAGATAAGCCACACCCATATCAAGCAACATCAATGGCTATGCAAGTAAAACACTCACTTGGAAAATGAGAGGACTGTAGGTTCTATCTTCACATCAAGTCACTGGATTCATGATGTAAAACTGATACTGCACTGAACTGCAGTACAAGGTGTGCTGCACTCATAAAGAGACATTCTTTAGGAACAGACATTAATCTGAGGTCCAAATTATTAGTCCTGGTATAGTTTATAAACATGGTAAACATCACATGGCATTTCATGGAATAATAGCAGAGGCTTTTTGTTTGTTAATGAGGTCATAAAATAAATCATACTCCAAACAGAAATAAGAGTACATGTATCACACATTTAAATTCTTTTACCACAGAGCACATCCATTTACTGACTTTCTTCCCCAAATATTCAATTGTTTCATGAAAAATGTGAAAAATAACTTAAATACATTCTAAAAACAATGCATTTTTCAATCTAAAAATTAAAAATGCTTCTTAATGTCTTTATAAACGGGGATACTTTCCCCCACTCATCCTTTAACATCCTGCACAGTATCACAAACAAATCATCTTAAAGCATCCTTCAGAAATTGATCAGACTCTAAAGGCTTACTAATCTACAGTGCTATAAATGCTTTCATAAACTCTACTATTATCAGCGGTTCCCCACTTAACACTTGCCCTAAAGTCTATGTACTCTTGTTTGATACCAGTCATTTCTTATGCTACCTCTCACCCCCTCATATTTACTTTATTTATTTGTATTTGTTAACCAGGGAACCCCTTTTCCATGGAGGCCTGGGGAGAAAAGCTCCAGGCAGTATTATAACAGTTACAATGCAGAAAAACAAGATCATAGCATTTACCACATTTGCAGTATTACTTCTGTCTGTATTAGTGCTTACTCCGAGTTTCCTTAACCTTTCTGCTACAACCATGTCTAGAAACCCACTATTCCCCATGCACTTACATCAATGCAAACTATATAATAAATATAGATTGATAAATAAAAATAAATACATCTTCTACCTATGAGACTGGCAAATAAATAATAAATACATCTTCCTATGCTGCCATCCCCATTTTTATTCTGAATTACGTCCTTAAAATTCTGCATCACCAAATTTATTAGTAATCCAAACAGTAAGGATCTCAATGAATGCCAGCCTTCACACCTGTTCATTATCACACCTTATCTATATTCCCATTAATCATGAGAAACCTTACTGAATTCTGATATACCTCTGTTATTTGCTTCTCATCCTTTGCACCCATTACTTCCTTAACATTATAATGACTCACATTATGAAATGATTACCTTGAATCATGTACTACAATATATCCTCCCTTCCCTATCCATTTCACTCTGTATCATGAACACCTCCAAATACCATTCTATCTTACCTATAGTACCACAGCATCATCCTCTTCTATACCCAAATCTGGAGCACTTCAATCAATAACTTTAATTTCTGTCCCTGCCTACAAGTGACTGGCATAAATATGCCACAAATTCTTGAATTCCTTCTCCTTGAATACCAGTCTCACCACTACTATCCTCCCTTATTTAATAACAAACACTTTTTACATCCCCCTCAAATTGCTTTTAAAATCTGCCACAGCCCAACACTACTCCTCTCCCACTGGCCACACTACCTTATCTGCTCAAAAGCATTCTACTCTTATACACTCACAGGGCAAAATATTACTATGCCAAACTTTACAATCTTGCACTGCAAGTTTTTTTTATATTCACTGCATTACTTAACTGTTTTATATATTTTACACATTTCAACCAAAGTCAGTAACTAATTATAAAAGCAAGATTTCTTTCAATGCTCAGTGTATTTTTTTTACTTACAAGTTATGTAGCAAGTGTATCTAGCATCACCTAGAAAGCACGCACCCACACACTATATATATGTGTGTGTATATGTGTATGTATGTGTGTGCATATATATATATATATATATATATATATATATATATATATAGATAGATATAGATATATATCTTCAAGCAAGCCTCCACAATATTGATATGTACAGTTTTCATCAAGCCGTCACTTTTACCTTCCTCAAAATACATGTTATCATTTTTGCTGCTTTGACAGTAAAAGCTATTTTATAAACATTGTGTTGTTTTTAACAAATGTGATGTTCCTGAATATTTTTGCACTGGCAAGTGTAAAGCACAAAGCATTTACCATTACACACTGCACACCAACTATTGAATGAAAATGTCACTGCCAAATTCTGTGTATTCAAAATATAATTTTAAAATCTGCAGCTGTCTTTCTGTATCTGCATTGTAAATATTCATCTACACTAAATATTTGTTGCAAATCTGTATTTTACTGTCTTTTTCCATATTCACTGAAAATAATTAGCTTTTCTAACTATCCTGATACCTCTGATTATTTGATGCTTTAAACCGTTGCTCTTACGGGCCCGGGGTGTGCCTGAAAAGGGTCTGGTGACAAGTTTATCTACCCAGTTAACAAACAGCAATAAATAAATGGTTCAAAAGTATCAACATGCTTCGTTAGCTAAATGTATTAAGAGTCTGAATGCCCTTAAATTACAACCTGTATGGTCCTGGTGTCTTCCTGTTTACAATACTTTAAGTCGTTGCACCTAGAAAAACTCCACTGCCCAACCACATAGTGGGGTTTCCAGGTATCAATAAATGATGCCAGTTCTGTCTGACCCACACTGACTCCCAATTAGACAGTGAATTACCCACAAAGCTCTTAACATGGTTGGTTTAAGTGATCCACTCAGGGGCTACTGGTTGTTCAGGTGGCCCAGTTTGTATTTTATGGGTTTCTGCACTTTATCCATAAGGAGTCATGCCTACGGAACCTACTAATAATTGCCTAATAGGCTTCTCAATTTTGGGTGGTTTTAAGAGAAATCCCTGAAACCTGCCTACTTATTTGAACTAAACTGAATGCATGTTTTCCACAACAGTTGTTAATATTGCTAATCAAGCTTACTGTATTGCCCTACTGGTTTTAGTTATTTTCTCTACTTACTGCTATTTTATAGGTTCATAGATTAGTACTAAGCTAATTGCCCTTGCGAGCCATTTTAAGCCTAGCCAATTATCCCTTGTGAGACTCAAACTCTGCACTTTGTGTTTGTAAGGCAAACACCTTAACCATTAAGCCACCCTCCCAACCCCCTATATTTCTCTTTACTTATTTAGTTGCATGCTGTGTCATTATTGCCCGATTTTCGTAACTGTGGGTTCTAGCACTTAAATAAATGTAAACATGAACTCTTAACATATTTAGCTAAAAGGAATACTCATCAAGCAAATTAAAAATCAGCAACAAATCATTTTAAAGTCACCAGTATTCACTGCCCTTGTCAACACCTGCCAAATGTTCTGTCATTTCCACCAACTCCAACATCTCAGCATACTCTGTGATCACCGCATTCTTACGGTGCTTGCCTGCTTGTAGTATGCTAATCATCACTTGCTGACCTCACATCTCAGTAAACTCACTGTGGATGTTCTGCCATATCAGTACTCCATATCCTGAACTACATGCCTTCCTGTGAATGGCTCCTCATACATACTTTTCATGCCACCAGACAGGAAAGCATCTCAAACATCTGATCCAGCTCAGCATGTGGTAGTCCCTTTTCACTCAGTCATGCATTTAAAGTTCTTCATAAACCTCTCCACTGCCCCCATGTTCACAAATACCACCTCTCCAACCAGAAATGTACTGTCCTGAAAATAGGACAGAATATATAAAATTAAAGCTGACTTGGTCAACATACAGTTGTGCAACCCAAGTGAGCAGGTGTAAGATATGAGCAAAATACCATTCTTGTGAATACTAACATGCGCAGGTTCCAGTTGGTCGACAAATGAGTGTGGTAAGACAGGGAGTTTGTGTGTATGTTTTACAGATAGGGTAAGGCTTAGGAAAAGGCACAGATTTAGTGTGCAAGTGTTTTATGGTTAGGATATGGGATAGTATTAGCATGTGTGCAAGTGTGTGTTAGGGGTTAGATGTAATGTGTGTGTATATGTCTTGTGAGTGTTTCAGCTGCCTTGTGTAGTGCTAGTGATATGGAAAGGGCTTTTTCTAAGATACACTGCAAATCAGGGTTAGGGACAGGGATGCCCCATTTAGTAATTCTTGCTAACTCTGCCCTTTCCCCTAATGTGCAGCTTGCCTTACAACATGCCCTTTCCATAACACTATCACTATTCAGACAACTTAAAAATAAGTGTGTGACAGTGTTACGGATAGTACATTGAAAACAGAAACTTCTTTGTTTTTTTTTTTACTCAAAATTTTTTTATTGATTTTTTCAAACAAAGATATATATATATATATATATATATATTAATATTTTTAACATATATGTTATTAATACTTTATCTAACAACTGAAATAAGACTATATACAATATTTACATTGGCCTGAAGTTTGATTATATAAAAATTCAATCCAGTCATAATATCACATAAATAAAAGGGAAAAACATTTCCTCTTTTCTTTATCAAGGAGAATCTGTATTCAAGTTTAAAGTCTCAATAAGAAATAATAACTTTTTTCCATGGATTATTGTTCCATCGTTTAGGTATAATCCTTAGTTCTTTAACTTTAGCTTCCATGAGTACAGTTTCTTTTAGTAGTGACAAAAATTCTTCAAAGGATGGTTTAGATTTAGATTTCCATTTTCTGGAAATACATTTTCTAGTATTCACAAGAATGTTCCATAGTACATAAAGATTGTTGTTATTTAATTCTAAATTCTCATTGATATTTAACAAAAATAAAGATCTAGTTATTACAAATAAATCTGAAAATATTGCTTGTAAGAAGTTACCAATGTCTTCCCAAAATTTTTTAACTTTAGAACAATCATGAAAAATATGTATCCAACCTGCTTTGCATGTTTCTAAACATCTCCCAACACATGGCAATATTAGAAGAATTGATTTTTACTAACTTGTTGGGTGTATAAAAAGCCCTATGCAGAAATTTCCAAGTGTAAATTCTCCAGAACTGCATATTAGATGTTAGTTTAATAGAATTTTAGTTTTGACTTTATAATTTCGATGTTAAGTTTTCCCAATTTTGATTATTATAAATTAGTTCAAATAGTTTTTTTATAGACTTCTTTGTTTTTGATGTACTTTGAGTTGCTCTGATGGGTTATCACTATAATAAATGGTCAATGTGTCTTGGTCAGTGCTTGTGTGTTGCTCATTAAACATTTCAACCATTCATTGTATAATTATATATTTATGGCTACAAATTTTAAAAGTCTGCTCGAACGAAACACTAAATTAAACTCAATTCATGCAGGAATGAAGCAATGCAGGAATTGCCATTACTGTAGGTACATGGACGTGGGCCTCACAACAGTAGTGAACAATAATAAGATAACCTGAAGAAGGAAACACAACTGTAACACTAAGATGGTGGTTTATTTAGCCAAGTGGCAGTTGTGTGAATCATTCTACATAGGCAAAACAGAAAGAAGAAAATTCGAATAGTTTAATGAGGTACAAAAATAGCGTAAACGCCAAAAACACTCCACACTGCGTTTTCGTTTAGATCCACTTCATCAGACAATCTTAACACTCAATTCATACCCCTTAAATACAAGCACTTTAATTGATTAACCATCAAATAAACCAGCTTTTCAACATTATTAATTACTCTATTTAAACAAACATGAACCAAATAGCTGCAGCATTCAGTTTGACTAAGCAAACATCAAGAGAAACTTTTCCTTGTAAATATTAACTAAACTTTGTATACATTCATATTCTATCACTAAATATTGCACTACCTTTATTACAAATAATTAATAACACGCAAATTCTCAATCTCAAAAAATTAAATATAAAACTATAAAATTCACATGTATTGAATGGTACATTGGTGCCATCTAGTGGAAGAAACCATCATTTATATATATTCAATAAAAGCGTACCATGCAAAAGCTGGAGTGATTCACAAGACATTCTATCTATCACACTCCATAGATAGTAATCTGAATTGATTAAGAGAAATGCAAATACATATATTATAAACCAAAATGCATACATTAGAATATTTGATATTTAATAAATAATTCATAATTAAGCTAACCTCATTACAATAAATAAATAAATATATATATAAATAAATAAACTTGTAACACCAATATAAAAACCTAATATACTTAAAAACAATTTTTATTAAAAATGTAGGTACTTCAAAGCTTAGCTGCCCTCATTTTGAGTACTGGAGTTATTGAAATCAGATCGTTAAGGCCTGGGGGTTTATTAGCCTCCAGTTGTAATTGCCATAATAACTCCTTGTACTCTATAGAAGTCTCCCAATGGCCACCCCTAATATTTTTTTCTACTACTTCTAAGACAAAAAAATTATAGGTGGCCGAGGGGCAATCCAATTTATGTCTATACAAAGCATTTTTTGAATTATTTGTTCTTATTTCATACTGATGTTCGTAAATCCTATTTTTTAACTTCCGTTCAGATTTCCCAACATAAAATGAATCACATGCTTTGCAAAGGGCAATATAAACAATCCCATACGTATCACAGTTAGAGAAAGATTTACTCTCTACTAAAATGTCTCTACTCTTTACATAAATTGATTCATTTGCACAAATATGCGGACATTGTGAGCATTTCCCACATTTAAAGGTACCCACTTTGGTTCTTCTATACTTATTCATCCCTTTATTTCTTTCAAAGATGGTTTTTAAATTTCTGCCTTTACGGAAGGTACACTTTAATGGCTCAACAAAAAGATAGTTCAGTTCTGATAGCTCACTAAATTTCATCCATTCTTCTTCCAAAGTTTTTTTAATCCTACTGGCTTGCCCACTATAATCAACTACAAAGTTATTTTCTCTTACTACTTGGTCAGTTGTAGTCTTAAGTGGGGCCTTTAATTTACCTCTACCTAAAATAGGTTCGAATCTCCCCATTCTACCTTCCCTAACTTCTTTCTCAATCTTTTTAACCAAACCTGGTGGGTACCCTCTTTCCATAAACATTTTATACAAAATGTTACATTCTTCATCAAAATCAGTTTCCCTTGAGGTCATCCGGCATGCTCTAACATACTGTCCCTTCACAATCCCTTTCTTTTGATGGAAAGGGTGCGCACTTCCAAATGCTAAGTATGAGTTAGAGAAAGTTGTCTTTCTATATAACTTTGAGAAAAAGCCATTCTCGCTTTTACCTACATATATATCCAGGAACCTCAATTCGTTCCTATCACTTTGGAATGTAAATTTCAAAAAATTAGTTGATTGTGAAATATATTCGAAAAATGTTTGGAATTCAACCTCTGTGCCTACCCACAAAAAGCACATGTCATCTAAAAACCGCTTATATAGTTTCCAGCATTGACTAAACCTGGAATTAATTATGAACTTACTTTCCCACATAGAGAGGATAATATTCGCATATGTCGGGGCGCATCTTGCCCCCATTGCTACCCCTTGTACTTGTTTAAAAAATTTTCCTTCAAAATGGATAAAATTATTAGAAAGAACCACATCCATCAAAGTCAATATTAAATAAAACTCATTATTATTAAACTTCCCATAATTAATCAGAGCTTCTTCAAAAAGCTTCATACCTTCTTCATGGGGTATAGATGAGAACAAATCTACTATATCAATAGTATAAAATATCAAATCTTTGTCAAAGACTTCCGGAGTTAATAATTCTAACATTTCCCATGAATCCTTCAGCACACCATTCCCAAAATTGGAAAGTACCTTTAATTTTGTGTCCAACCATTTAGCTAACGGGGCTGTGACTGAATTTTCTGAAGCCACTATAGGGCGCATGGGTGGACACACTATATGTTTGTGCACCTTCGGTATCCCAAACAACGTCGGTACTGTAGGTTTATCAACATATAAATACTGAAATGTAGTAATGTCTATTGACCCTTCTAATAATAAATCATTGAGAACCGAATACACTTTTTTATTCCCAATATTGATTTCATTTAAAGAGGCTCTATGATACCTTTCATCATTATTCAGTATATCCATCATTTTTTCTTTATAAAGCACATAGTTCATAACAACCGTCCCACCCCCTTTATCCGGTTTGAAAATTCTGATTGAATTATCATTACTTAAACTATTTAATAAAATATTTTCTTCCTTTGATAGGTTGAAAGCTATCTTATTTACACCCAGCTCGTTCCTTAACTTTTTTTCCAATAGAATCTCAAAATTTTTCAATTGTGGGTGCAGGGGTGGGTTGAACCCACAATTTATATATATATTTATTTATTTATTGTAATGAGGTTAGCTTAATTATGAATTATTTATTAAATATCAAATATTTTAATGTATGCATTTTGGTTTATAGTATATGTATTTGCATTTTTCTTAATCAATTCATATTACTATCTATGGAGTGTGATAGATAGAATGTCTTGTGAATCACTCCAGCTTTTGCATGGTATGCTTTCACTGAATATATATAAATGATGGTTTCTTCCACTAGATGGCACCAATGTACCATTCAATACATGTGAATTTTATAGTTTTATATTTAATTTTTTGAGATTGAGAATTTGCGTGTTATTAATTATTTGTAATAAAGGTAGTGCAATATTTAGTGATAGAATATGAATGTATACAAAGTTTAGTTAATATTTACAAGGAAAAGTTTCTCTTGATGTTTGCTTAGTCAAACTGAATGCTGCAGCTATTTGGTTCATGTTTGTTTAAATAGAGTAATTAATAATGTTGAAAAGCTGGTTTATTTGATGGTTAATCAATTAAAGTGCTTGTATTTAAGGGGTATGAATTGAGTGTTAAGATTGTCTGATGAAGTGGATCTAAACGAAAACGCAGTGTGGAGTGTTTTTGGCGTTTACGCTATTTTTGTACCTCATTAAACTATTCGAATTTTCGCCTGCAGCCTTATTTCCTTCAAGTGCTTGTGGTTTGGTTTTACAGTTTGGTTAGCACTTGTTCCATTCTCTATTTTTTGTTCGTGCAACTTTTATGGTGATGGAGGAGGGCCGGCAGAGTGAGAAGAATTCGATAGATGGAGGTGCTCAGTCCAATAGGTTGGACAAACTTTCGGATCAGCTTACGCAGCTTATCGAGCTGCTCACCCAGAAGGAACTTCCTATGTTGACTTCTTCGTTTGAGTTTCCGTGCAACCAGGAAGGGAGAGAGAGAGGCGAGAATACCATTGGCTTGCCGTGTAGATGCAGGAAACCGCAAACGTCACCGTGTGGTGTAGTTGAACAGCAGGAGAGGAGTGAGAGTGCGGATAATGGCGTGAGCTTGTTCAGTCGGAACAAGAGAACGGGCGACTTGCCCTTTGCTCGGGCAATTATATTAATATGGACAAAGAGATACCTTCAGTGTTCCTCAATACATCCAGTGAGGGGCCAGAGTCTAGAGAGGTTCGGTTTCAAGATGTTTTAGCTGACAGTGTACCGTTGAGTACTAGACCCAAGCAGGCATCGGCTGTGGGTAGAAAAGATGGACATTCTTGTAAAGAAGGGTTAGTAGGCTCATTGGGAAAGCCTATGAATGGACAGAGGTACAATATTGATTTTTCTAATGTATTGTATAAAAAATACAGTTTCAATGATAAAATGGTGCCTGTAGTCAATGAAAATGATAGCAATTTAAATTTTGAGTCTAATGTGAAGAAACTGGATGAAATATTGTTTAAATTTAAGAATTTAGAGTTAGAAAATTTATATTTAATGGAGTGTTTAAGATTAGAATTAGTCCCTAAAGGACTTAGAGTATGCAAATTTCCAAACAAGGTCAAAGAAGGAAGTGATTTTCATTTGGAATTATTAAATATTTTTAACAAATGTGGCTAAGAGGTTTTAAAAGTTATTATCAAAGAAAATGAAAGAGAAATAGAGTTTTTAAGTAGTATTATTGAAGATGTGAATGGTAAAATTACTAGGGACCTGCTTTTCACAATTAATGAATGTCAGAGAATGTATTATGACACATTAAAAAGAGTTGATAGAAGTATTAGTAATGTATTTCAAAGAAAAAGTAGAAAGTTAGAGAGGGATATACAGGATTATAAGAACAAAGTAAGCTACCCCAAACCCCGTAATAACTATAGTAATGCATTTAGGTATGACGGATATGAAGCAGCATGGGTGGATAATGAACATCCTATTAATGAAGTAATTAGTGAGAGTAATGAAATAGGTGATATTAATGATTTATCAGAATATCCCCCACTGAGAAGATCGGAAAGAATTAAGAACTATCAGAATAGTCGTCAGCAAAATTTTCAGAAGGGGGGGGGGGAGAGGGAGTGCGTATGTGAATTACAACAGAGGATACCAGCGGTGGTAATAGAAAATCAGGTTTATAAACCTCAGGATGGAGAACAGATCGTTGTGGATGGGCCACGCCATACTTTTCAGGGTTATAACATTTTCAACTATAGTCATGTTAGTATTGAGGAAGTTCATTTCAAATTGTTTTCAAAAGGGTTAAAATTCGTGCCCAATAGAAGGGCAGATATTAGGAAAGTCTTGATTGACCTTAAGCTTTTTCTTAGAAAGAAAAATTTTGAGATTTTATTTCATGGGCAAAAGACAAATAATAATGCCAACGCTTGGTTAAAAAGAAGAAGCACCTTTAACCCACCCCTGCACCCACAATTGAAAAATTTTGAGATTCTAATGGAAAAAAAGTTAAGGAACGAGCTTTTTGGGTTTTGGGTTTTTTTTAAAAATAAGAAAAAACTCAAAAGCATTCTACTCTTATACACTCACAGGGCAAAATATTACTATGCCAAACTTTACAATCTTGCACTGCAAGTTTTTTTTATATTCACTGCATTACTTAACTGTTTTATATATTTTACACATTTCAACCAAAGTCAGTAACTAATTATAAAAGCAAGATTTCTTTCAATGCTCAGTGTATTTTTTTTACTTACAAGTTATGTAGCAAGTGTATCTAGCATCACCTAGAAAGCACGCACCCACACACTATATATATGTGTGTGTATATGTGTGTGTATGTATGTGTGTATATATATATATATATATATATATATATATAGATAGATAGATATAGATATATATCTTCAAGCAAGCTGCCACGATATTGATATGTACAGTTTTCATCAAGCCATCACTTTTACCTTCCTCAAAATACATGTTATCATTTTTGCTGCTTTGACAGTAAAAGCTATTTTATAAACATTGTGTTGTTTTTAACAAATGTGATGTTCCTGAATATTTTTGCACTGGCAAGTGTAAAGCACAAAGCATTTACCATTACACACTGCACACCCACTATTGAATGAAAATGTCACTGCCAAATTCTGTGTATTCAAAATATAATTTTAAAATCTGCAGCTGTCTTTCTGTATCTGCATTGTAAATATTCATCTACACGAAATATTTGTTGCAAATCTGTATTTTACTGTCTTTTTCCATATTCACTGAAAATAATTAGCTTTTCTAACTATTCTGATACCGCTGATTATTTGATGCTTTAAACCGTTGCTCTTACGGGCCCGGGGTGTGCCTGAAAAGGGCCTGGTGACAAGTTTATCTACCCAGTTAACAAACAGCAATAAATAAATGGTTCAAAAGTATCAACATGCTTCGTTAGCTAAATGTATTAAGAGTCTGAATGCCCTTAAATTACAACCTGTATGGTCCTGGTGTCTTCCTGTTTAGAATACTTTAAGTCGCTGCACCTAGAAAAACTCCACTGCCCAACCACATAGTGGGGTTTCCAGGTATCAATAAATGATGCCAGTTCTGTCTGACCCACACTGACTCCCAATTAGACAGTAAATTACCCACAAAGCTCTTAACTTGGTTGGTTTAGCCTTATACAGCATGTCTCCTCCTAATCTGCAGGATTTGTTGACCCAGTCTTTGTACTGATCCACTCAGGGGCTACTGGTTGTTCAGGTGGCCCAGCTTGTATTTTATGGGTTTCTGCACTTTATCCATAAGGAGTCATGCCTACGGAACCTACTAATAATTGCCTAATAGGCTTCTCAATTTTGGGTGGTTTTAAGAGAAATCCCTGAAACCTGCCTACTTATTTGAACTAAACTGAATGCATGTTTTCCACAACAGTTGTTAATATTGCTAATCAAGCTTACTGTATTGCCCTACTGGTTTTAGTTATTTTCTCTACTTACTGCTATTTTATAGGTTCATAGATTAGTACTAAGCTAATTGCCCTTGCGAGCCATTTTAAGCCTAGCCAATTATCCCTTGTGAGACTCAAACCCTGCACCTTGTGTTTGTAAGGCAAACACCTTAACCATTAAGCCACCCTCCCAACTCTCTATATTTCTCTTTACTTATTTAGTTGCATGCTGTGTCATTATTGCCCGATTTTCGTAACTGTGGGTTCTAGCACTTAAATAAATGTAAACATGAACTCTTAACATATTTAGCTAAAAGGAATACTCATCAAACAAATTAAAAATCAGCAACAAATCATTTTAAAGTCACCAGTATTCACTGCCCTTGTCAACACCTGCCAAATGTTCTGTCATTTCCACCAACTCCACCATCTCAGCATACTCTGTGATCACCGCATTCTTACGGTGCTTGCCTGCTTGTAGTATGCTAATCTGAAGACAGAGAAAAACATCACTTGCTGACCTCACATCTCAGTAAACTCACTGTGGATGTTCTGCCATATCAGTACTCCATATCCTGAACTACATGCCTTCCTGTGAATGGCTCCATATACATACTTTTCATGCCACCAGACAGGAAAGCATCTCAAACATCTGATCCAGCTCAGCATGTGGTAGTCCCTTTTCACTCAGTCATGCATTTAAAGTTCTTCATAAACCTCTCCACTGCCCCCATGTTCACAAATACCACCTCTCCAACCAGAAATGTACTGTCCTGAAAATAGGACAGAATATATAAAATTAAAGCTGACTTGGTCAACATACAGTTGTGCAACCCAAGTGAGCAAGTGTAAGATATGAGCAAAATACCATTCTTGTGAATACTAACATGGGCAGGTTCCAGCTGGTCGACAAATGAGTGTGGTAAGACAGGGAGTTTGTGTGTATGTTTTACAGATAGGGTAAGGCTTAGGAAAAGGCATAGATTTAGTGTGCGAGTGTTTTATGGTTAGGATATGGGATAGTATTAGCATGTGTGCAAGTGTGTGTTAGGGGTTAGATGTAGTGTGTGTGTATATGTCTTGTGAGTGTCTCAGCTGCCTTGTGTAGTGCTAGTGATATGGAAAGGGCTTTTTCTAAGATACACTGCATATCAGGGTTAGGGACAGGGATGCCCCATTTAGTAATTCTTGCTAACTCTGCCCTTTCCCCTAATGTGCAGCTTGCCTTACAACATGCCCTTTCCATAACACTATCACTATTCAGACAACTTAAAAATAAGTGTGTGATAGGGTTACGGATAGTACATTGAAAACAGAAACTTCTTTGTTTTTTTTTACTCAAAATTTTTTTATTGATTTTTTCAAACAATAAATATATATATATATATATATATATATATATATATATATATATATTTTTTTTTTAACATATATGTTATTAATACTTTATCTAACAACTGAAATAAGACTATATACAATATTTACATTGGCCTGAAGTTTGATTATATAAAAATCCAATCCAGTCATAATATCACATAAATAAAAGGGAAAAGCATTTCCTCTTTTCTTTATCAAGGAGAATCTGTATTCAAGTTTAAAGTCTCAATAAGAAATAATACCTTTTTTCCATGGATTATTGTTCCATCGTTTAGGTATAATCCTTAGTTCTTTAACTTTAGCTTCAATGAGTACAGTTTCTTTTAGTAGTGACAAAAATTCTTCAAAGGATGGTTTAGATTTAGATTTCCATTTTCTGGAAATACATTTTCTAGTGTTCACAAGAATGTTCCATAGTGCATAAAGATTGTTGTTATTTAATTCTAAATTCTCACTGATATTTAACAAAAATAAAGATCTAGTTATTACAAATAAATCTGAAAATATTGCTTGTAAGAAGTAACCAATGTCTTCCCAAAATTTTTTAACTTTAGGACAATCATGAAAAATATGTATCCAATCTGCTTTGCATGTTTCTAAACATCTCCCAACACATGGCGATATTAGAATAATTGATTTTTACTAACTTGTTGGGTGTATAAAAAGCCCTATCCAGAAATTTCCAAGTGTAAATTCTCCAGAACTGCATATTAGATGTTAGTTTAATAGAATTTAATATTTTAATCTTATTTTCCATGGATAAATTTATTGAATGTCCTCTAGTGATATGATTCCAAAATTTTTGATTAGTTTTGACTTTATAATTTCGATGTTAAGTTTTCTCAATTTTGATTATTATAAATTTGTTCAAATAGTTGTTTTATAGACTTCTTTGTTTTTGATGTACTTTGAGTTGCTCTGATGGGTCATCACTATAATAAATGGTCAATGTGTCTTGGTCAGTGCTTGTGTGTTGCTCATTAAACATTTCAACCATTCATTGTATAATTATATATTTATGGCTACAATTTTTAAAAGTCTGCTCGAACGAAACACTAAATTAAACTCAATTCATGCAGGAATGAAGCAATGCAGGAATTGCCATTACTGTAGGTACATGGATGTGGGCCTCACAACAGTAGTGAACAATAATAAGATAACCTGAAGAATGAAACACAACTGTAACACTAAGATGGCGGTTTATTTAGCCAAGTGGCAGTTGTGTGAATCATTCTACATAGGCAAAACAGAAAGAAGACTTAGGGATAGAGTCTATGAACATGTATATAGTATCAGTAGACAAAAAATGGAAAATGCCTTGGCAAAGAATATCTTTACGAATCCTGAACACACATTCAAATTTTGAGTTATAGATCAGATGGCACAGAACCCTAGGGGAGGCCTCATCCAGTTAGAACTTGAAAGACAAGAACTCATTTGGCAAATATGATTAAATGCCTACAACCACCCAGGACTCAATGATATGAGTTTCCTAATGTGTATTTTGAAACTGAAAAATCTAATGAGATAGCATAGGGGACCTTTCCCCTAATATAGATTTAAGTTTTATACACATATTTACTGTTTTATTGAACTGCTTGACAGAGGTTAATCATGTTTTTGTTTTAACTAGCGTAATTGTGGATTTCTGAAATATTAACGTGGTAATTTTAAATATATGCTGTTATTTCTTAATAAATGTGACTAGCAATTTAAATTTTTGCTGGGAAGTAATGTGACTTACTGAGAGGGTTATTTAAAATGTTTCTTTGTGAAAGAAGTACTTGTAGCTGATGAAGTTCAACTGTTGGATGTGGACGAAAAGCACTTTATAATAAATTAGTTTGTTGTTTCAGATGTGGTGCCTTATTCTTTGGGATTTTGCAGTTTGTTTTCTTGTATTTTGTTGGAAAAGTATGAGACACCTCTGGAATGGTACCTGTTATGTTGCAGCATCAATCTGCATTCTCTTAAAATATGCACATATTGTTCTGGAGACATATTGTTAATACCCCCTATGCCAACACTTCCTTAAAGCTCCTTGGACAGTTAAGTATGGCCATTTATTTACTTTACATTTGTTAACTGGGAAAGTGTACTAACTCAAGGACACCTTTCAGGAACTACTCAGGCCTTGCATGCAAAATTATTTTTAAAAATGCCTAAACAGTAGTACAATAAACAGTAAATATTTTCAGTAAAATTTTACATCAGCAACAACATTTGCAAACTGAAGACTGTTAAACAGAGGAATCTGTTTTTAACATATTTGGGATACCATATCTGCACAATATATTGTCCCCAGTTAGGATAACAGACAATGATGATGACACTGATCTTACTGCTGAAATGACCGGAAACTGGTTTTGTCATCAATAATCACCAAGAAAAGCCCCACTCCCACCCACTCATGACCAAGGTCTATAAACAATCTGCACTTGCACTTAAATTCAACACATGGTGTTTCTAACAATTTGGAAATAGTCACTGTAACTGCTCTTACATATGGTGCATTTGACTCACAATCATATAGCTGAATAACATAGCTTTTATCACTGAAAAGAAACCATATCTTCTCTCAAAGATGTGATTTGGTTCTGACCTTGATGGGTTTTCTCCAACTATGAATGCTTTGGTTAGTAAGATTTTCATAACAACTCCCTGGGCCTCCTCTCAAAATGGGCATGTACCTAGTCAGTATTCAAATGTCAATAAATGAATAAAATAATGTTGTTCTACTAAAAATGACTTTTCTACTTGTTGTCAGAATGTAATCGTTTTATCACTTGCCAAATTTTCTATGCAGGGCCACAATTCAACTTATGTCGCGTGTCAGGTACCAAGCACAAATATGAGATATTTGTGGCTGGCACACTGACGTGTGACAAACATGAAACTGATTTAAGGTATGAAAAAAATCTGATACTACAATACCACAGTGTTCAAAGGTTCAAAGTTTGTTACTAGGCTAATCACTACTAGGACATTTGTGGACATTCCAACTGCTTGCAGATGTCTGGTTAAATACATGCCAAAGGGGGCATTGCATTCAGTGACAGGTCTGATAATGGCTGAGTAGAGTGGTACTATAACTTCCTTTGACCTGGATACCATACCCTTACCTATAAGTTGGCTGGCATAGAATGCTTTTCTTAGTATCTTAGCTAGATGTTGGTCAAAGGCCTGATTGCTGTCTACATATGTTCATATACTGCTTAATACTGGGTTGACCCTTAGGGGTGTTTTAGTGATGGCATAATTAACTTCCCTTGACAGTTTCCCAAGGGGTGTTGTAATGTATTTTTTGGCACTGAGTTTTAGGTTATGGCTTTGGCACCAGCCATTTGTCTATGTTAAACCAACCTGCAAGATGTTGGTCTCTTGGGAGGAATCTGTAATAGCGTCTAGTTTACAGTCATCTGCAAACTTGGTGAGTCGGAGGTCTTGAACATAAGCATTGGCTTCCGAGAAGTAGATGCCAAACAGGAGCAGGCCCAGTACGGAACCCTTGAGGTAGTCTGCTAGTGACCAGTCTCTTCTTGGAGGGGGTCTCACTGACCCCGACTTCTTGATTACAGTCTGTGAGCCAGCCAGCCAGCAATCCAGTGAGTTATGCAAGGATTTACACCTAGTTAAGACAGCTTGCCAACAATGTCTGAGTCGGGTATTGTATTGAATGCCTTATCCAGGTCAAGTTATGCAGCATTCACTGTTTAACCCTCATCCATTCCCTTGGTCACCCTCTCAAAGAAGTCTACCAGGTTAAGTAGGCACAACCCTCTCTTAATAAAGCCACAGTGGAATGGGTCCAGTGTCTGTAAATTGCTCATGCCCTTGTTTATCAATTACACGACAATTCATTCTATGGCTTTGCATATCAAGCTTGTTTGACTGATGGGTCTGTAGTTCCCTGGGTCAGTTCATGGTCCATCCTTGTGGAGGGGAATGACTGTTGCGGTCCTCTATTCATTTGGCACATAGCCTGTTTCAAGGCTGTAATTGAAGGCTGCCTCAAGTGTCCCTGATAGGTCATGTTTTAGACTGGTAAGGATTCACGGAGAAATGTTGGGACTCATGGAGGTGGTGTTCTTGACTTTAGTGAGTGCTGCCAGCACCTGGTCCCTGCTGAATGCATGATGTGGGGGAGGGGGGTATGTTGGACAGAATTTCATCTGGTGTATATGGGGGGAGGAGTTTGAACTTAATTTATCAGTCAGTAGATTTATGTCATCCTAGTCATTGAAGATGGTACCATTCACCACCAGTTCAGCACACTGCTGCGCGCTACCTCTAAGGTTCTGGACTTAGCTGAAGAAGGACTTGTGACTGTCCTTAGCCTGCAAGGCTATCCACACCTCATAGCTGGCATTGCTGGATGAATTAAACCTCTTAGTTTCTTGTTTAGTTGTATAAGAGCACTTGTCTTTCAGGGAGTTACTCTTCCTGATTTTTCTACTACTATATATCCTGTTTACGTAAGGATTCCACAAGTAGGTTTGATTTAATGTTTGTTATGGATTTACTTCTGGTAGGCACATAAGCCTCTATACAGCCATTCATGTGTTTGTATAGATACTCTATGAATAATTCTGCATAGGTAGCCATATTCTCATCTCAAGGTTAAAGGAAGAATTGAATTTCAACAAACTCTCACTTAATAGAATGTAGTTTGCCTCTGAATAGTTCCTAATTGTTACTGGTCCTGCTGGATTTTCCAGGTTGAATTTTCCTTCAGATGAGACAGCTTTGTGATCTGACTTCACTAATGTGGACATGACACGTGGTGGGGTACAATGCTCTCCCATGTTGGTGAGTACTAGATCCAGTATGTTTAATCCTCTGGTTGAAGAGTGCACTATCTGTTCCAGGGTGCTTGTGTTAAGTCCAGGAAGTATTGTTCATAGGTTCATAGGTGTGTACTAGGCTAATGGCCCTGGAGCCTTTGCAAGCCTAGCCCATAGGATTACACTGGCATCGTGTCACCCAACCTTAGTTTTCAGTGCCTCTGTCTAGTAAAGGCACTGGAGTGATCCCCAGGGTGAATTTTCTATTTCCATCCACTCATCAAGATTTCTCTTGAAGAGGGCCATTGAGGTGCTCTGTTTGACATGTATGGAAAGTCTGTTCCATAGCATGGGCAGACTCTTGGGTTATGAACCTGTCCCTCCAGCATGTTCTGTTGATTGTGGTAATGAGGGTGAGGTCTGTGGAGCATGTGGTGTGGAGGGATTTCTTTAGATGTAGCATTTCTAACAGAGCTGGCTCAGACATGGCTTCGTAAGTCAAGCAGAGATCACCTCTAAGCAGGCGATATAAGACAGAGAATATTTGGAGTATTTTTGAGTCTGTCCATATAGAACAAGTGTTTAAGGCCTAGGATCCTCTTTGTTAGGTACTTTTGTGGCCTCTCCAGTTGTTGGAGGTGTCTAGTGAGGTACATGCCAAATTGGGCATTATACTCTATGATTGGACTAATGAGGGAAGAGTAGAGGGAGACAATGACCTCTTTTTTCCTGGATGCAAAACCCTTAGTAATGAGATGTGCCACATAGAAGGACTTTCTGACCACATTGGCAGTGTGGTGGTCAAAAGAGAGGTTGCTATCAACCTGTGTTCCCAGATCTCTTATAATGCCTTCTGTGTTCAGTGGACTGTCATCGATGTGGTAGTTCATGGCAACTGGGTTTTTCCCAAAGGGGATGATGACACATTTTTTGGC
The DNA here is from genome assembly GCF_019279795.1 of Protopterus annectens. NCBI lineage: Eukaryota > Metazoa > Chordata > Ceratodontiformes > Protopteridae > Protopterus > Protopterus annectens. Next base: position 548,127,996 of record NC_056726.1, on the reverse strand, counting down.
ATTGAGCTTAAGGCCATGGTTCTGACACCAGTCGTTAGTCTCAGTGAGGCCTTGCAGGATGTCAACATCACTTGGGGAGTTAATAATGGCTCCCAACTTGCAATCGTCTGCGAAATTTGCCAACCAGAGTCCCGTGTTGGCCTGGATGGCTGAGACTAGATACCAAACAGGAGAGGACCCAGGACTGATCCCTGTGGGACTCCACTTGTGACTGGCCGCCAGTCTGGAGTCAGCTACTTTCACACTGTGGGTTCTATCTGTGAGCCAGTTTACAACCCACCTAGTGATATAGGGGTTGATGCCTAGCTTAGTGAGTTTTTCTACGATTCCTGAGTGGAGAATGGTATCAAAGGCCTTGGCCAGATCAAGGTAGGCTGTATGAACCACCTTGCCTTCATCCAGACATCTGGTGACTGACTCAAAGAAATCGACCAAGTTGAGCAGGCATGATCTACCCTTCACAAAACCAAATTGTGTGGGACCCAGAGTGTGGAGCTTCCCTATATCCTTGTTTATTAGGTCCATGATAATGCATTCCACAGCTTTGCATATCAGACTTGTCAGGCTAATGGAGCGATAGTTCCCAAGGCCTGTAATCACTCCTCCTTTGTGGAGAGGGATGACTATAGCAGTGCGCCATTCGGTAGGGACAAAGCTTGAGGTGAGGCTGTGATTGAACAGGGCACACAGGTGAGGTGCCATTTCAATCTGTAGCTCATCAGATCCCCCTAACACAGTTCTTATTCATCTCTTTATTGTTCTCTCTCACACTGTGGTCCCAGTGTAACCACAGAAATATTTCCTTATATCACTCTGCTATAATCCTACGTATGTTTTAAGCCTCTTACCTTCTTATATATTTCAACACACTTACCTTCAGACTTCAGCACTCCACTGATTATTCTCTTTGATCATCTTCTTCTTTTGGCTCTACCTGCTTTGAATTTATGTAGCCTATGCCTAACTACTTGTGTACTACTCTATTAATACCCACATGTGCTAACTGCCCATCCGTGTGTGTGTTTCTCAGAAGCCTACCGCAGACCACTTGCCAGTCTTCCCCCTCCGGTATCTCTCAACCCCAGAATACCTTACTATATAGATGGACTGCTTATCCCTGCTTTACACCGTCTCTCTCTCTCTGCCACTAGGTGGCAACATTTTACCATATTAGCTAGTTTTACCACCTATCTCCTGTCTTCTCCCATTATACCATGCGCTGGTAGAATTCTTTAGGTCATATTCCCCATTCTATAGCTACATCACACCCACCTCCCTCCCTGTGAAACTACCCGCATGTACAACTACTAAAATAACTTCCTCTCAGTTAAAGTACTACTTACCTACTTGCTTTGGTTAATATCTCTGCAGTTACTGATACTTTTCCTGCTGTAGTCAGTTCTCCTGTGCCCTCCTCCTCCCAAGTATCCTTCCCACCCACTTTCCACCCCTCTAGCCTTTCCACATCCTCCCTGCCTAACCCCTCCCCTTTAACAAGGTTTCCCGCCTGGAAAGTTTACTACTAGCTGACAGGGTCTGAGGTGCCATTTTTAAATCCTGTCCACACTCTCCCATGCATCGGTCCTGTGGTTAGGCTGCTCAACTCACTAACGGTAGGTGTTTATCAGAGTCAACAGACAGCTTAAGTGTTTTAAAGCTTATTACCTCATTATTACTTGCTCAGATACATGAGTTCTAGTTCTACAACGGTCTAGGACAGCTTAAAGTGGTGTATATGCTTGCTTGCACATTAAAACTGCTCGGATACATGGTTGCTGGTTTTTACAACTGTCTAGTGCTGACAGTAACACTACGGGCATATGTATGCTGAAACACATTGAACTATAGCCCATTGCAGCTATCCTATCTGCCTCTTAAAAAGGATAGTGGAGTTAGTTGTGCTGTTGTGTTCCTTTTTTCAGTGAACTCAGCCTGGCAAGATGACCGGCAAAGGACGCCATCAAGGGCGTTTGTAGATAGCTAGTTAGGATCGTTGTGCTGTGTATCAGCTTACTATTGGGACTAGAGGAGTTTGTCTGTGCTGTTGTGGGTATTATTTACTGAACGCAGCCTGCTGACAAAACCAGCAAAAGGACGCCAACAAGGGTGCATGTAGTATGCCAGTGGAGTTCATTGTGTTGTAGCAGCCTACTAATGGGGCTAGAGGGGTCCGTTGTACTGGTGTGTTTATTTTTAGTAAATAAGAGTAATAAAACTCTGACTCTCTAACTGTTTAAAATTCTGTGTATCACTCACCTACTGGGAAGATTTAAAGTCAACACTACACCATGTATGATAACCACCTTTAATATATGTGTTTTCCTTTTTCAGATGAAATCTTTAACTATTTCTTTCTCAGCTACTTGCTTCCAACCTTTGCTGTGTGTATGTGAGAAAAACATGTACCTGTGTGTACATATCGTTAAACAAATCTCAGTTTTGTGATAACTCACTGTAATCATTTCACTGTATTTACACTTGTTTTTGTACATTTGGAGCTTTTTTCCCCGGGCCTCTGCTGAAAATGGACCTGTATCCAGTCGGACTTTCCCGGTTGACAAATGTAAAATAAAATAAATAAATAAAATGTAAAACACAGCCAGGGATATTGTTAAGTCCCATAGAAGCTGTATTCTTGGCCTTGGACAGTGTGTTTTAACCTGTGCAGCAGTAATACTGGGTGCCTGTCAATCTACTGGTATTGTAATTGGTCTTTTGGGGGGGGCGGTAAAGTTGGCACTGAATCTGTCGGCCAGTATATTGGCAATATCTGTTGGCTCGGTATAGGAGGTACCACTGTGCAGTACCTCAAAGCAAATCTGGGTACTGCCGTGGAGGTTCTTTTACATAACTGTAGAAGGCCTTGTGGTTGTCTTTACTATCTGCTGCAATTCTGTTTTCATAGCTAGCTTTAGAGGATTTGATGAGAGATCTCAACTTTTTTTGAGGCTGATAAGGGAGTTTTTCCAGTCTTGGAACTTCACCTTATTTGGCATCAGTTTCCTCCTTCTGTTGTAGAGTTTGTTTATGGCAGGGGACCATCAGATTGGCTTCCTTTTTTGGGGGGAGAGAGGCTTGGTTCTATTGGGTATGATGAGATCCATGCATTTGTGCACTCGTTCGTACAGTACATTGGTGTATGATATGGCGGTCATACAACTATTCTCTATTTGCATGGGTGCCGTGAAGTTAGCTACCTCTGTTCTTAGGAGCCCAAAGTTAGCTTTGGAGAAGTTTTTCATGGTGGTTACCTTTGCGGGGGGTGTAGGTGGAAGGGATGTAGATTTCCAAGGTGATTAGTTTGTGGTTGGATCTAACCAGGGAGGAGTAGACTACTGGTGCAGAGCAACGGTCACCCATGTTAGCAATGACCAGGTCAAGGATGTTGCTACCTCTAGTGGGGGTAAGAGCTAATTATCTCCTTGCTGGTTTCCTATTCATGTTA